>NC_135805.1:130688136-130988136 GCF_964213995.1 Mustelus asterias | reverse complement strand
GCCCAAGACCACAAGAAACTACAAAAAGTCGTGAATGTAGCCCAATCCATCATGCAAACCAGCCTCCCATCCATTGACTCTATCTACACTTCCCACTGTCTAGGAAAAGCAGCCATCATAATTAAGGACCCCACGTACCCCAGACATTCTCTCTTCCACTTGCTTCCTTCGGGAAAAAAATACAAAAGTCTGAGGTCACATACCAACTGACTCAAGAACAGCTTCTTCCCTGCTGCTGTCAAACTTTTGAATGGACTTACCTTGCATTAAGTTGAGCTTTCTCTACATCCTAGCTATGACTGTAACACTAAATTCTGCACTCTCTCATTTCCTTCTCTATGAACAGTATGCTTTGTCTGTATAACTCGCAAGAAACAATACTTTTCATTGTATGCTAATACATGTGACAATAATAAATCAAATCAAATAACAAATCAAACCAAATCAAATCAGGCCATTGAGGCTGGCCTATTGGAGTATGAATTCCCTGATTAAGGATCCAATTGATGGACCAATCAGGGAGTCTTTGCCTTGCACTTAACTGGGGGTGTCAGTTCCTCTGACACCCCCGGAGGTAGACTGCTAACTGCTAGCACTCTGTGTACTGCTGTTAGAGTTTGTAAATAAAGGGATTTTGGTGAAGAGACTTCTGCTTCCAAAGACCTATTACACCCACCTAGCGAAATATCGCACAAGTGTGCGATGAGGCCAGGATGCGCGCCCGACGGCATCACGTGCAATTTAATGGACGTTGGTGTCGAGCACAGACCCGGCAGACAAATAATTTAACCCTAGCTGTCGATGCCAGCTTCATAAATTAATTTGCACAATTGCAAGTCCAGGCCCTGGAACCTTAGCTCAAGAGTATGGATTGCAGCAACGTCACCACTGCGCTTCTGTCCAATGGCATCCCATTTTCACTTCACGGGATAGCAGATAATTAAAGACTAACATTCTTAACTTGAGCTTGCAGTGAGGAGGGGGGGGGTTTAGTTGCACACCACTCCATGATCATCAGAAAATCACCATTGGAGCGGGGGCAATGTGACCAGACCCGTGGTAGGGGTGTCTGATGCAAGAGATCAGATCTTTTTCCCTCTTAACTAGAACTGCGGTTTTTGTAATCATTGCAAATTTCTTTGTAATAACGCTTTGCAATGGCATTAAATTTGACAGAGTTTTTAAAGTTTATTTCTGAATGTCACAAGTAGGCTTATATTAACACTGCAATGAAGTTCCTGTGAAAATCCCCTCGTCACCACCCTCTGAAACCTGTTCAGGTACACTGAAGGAGAATTTAGCATGGCCAATGCACCTAACCAGCACGATTTCCGGACTGTGGGAGAAATCCAGAGCACCCGGAGGAACTCCACGCAAACACGAGGAGAATGTGCCGACTCCACACAGACATTGACCCAAGCCAGGAATCGAACCCAGTTTCCTGGTGCTGTGAGGCAGCAGTGCTAACCACTGTGCCACCGTGCACAGAGAATGTTTAGAGAACATTGGAGCACAGAAGGAGATCATTTGATCTATGCTGCCTGAACTCTCTGAAAGAACTGTCTAATAAATGGCCACACATCTTGCTCTTTCTCCATGTAAGGGGAAGTTTCTTGCTTCCAACCAGCATAAAAGACAAGCAGACATGAGTACAGTACAAAAAGGCAACACAAACTTTATTCCCTGTCAAAAATAACAAACCACAGGCCTGGGGGAAGACAGTTGCTCGCCAACTGCTTCCCCTGGCCATTGTGCGCTTTACAGTTTATAGGGTTTTGAACTTCGCGCCAAACGTATGGTAATGAGCTCATTCAAAGCGGTTACTGATAGTATGAATGGGACCCATGTGGGTTATTGTCATTTACTACAAGTTATGTGATCAGCACCTACTGAAACAAATAACACAAAGCAGTGACACAATAGCGAAGTATTGAAAAGCCATTATAGATAGGTGTAATTAATCTGTGTCTAATGATGAAGCGATCCTATTTCCCCTGGGCTGATCTCTTTCTGGAGGGTTCCCTTTGTGATTTGAATTTTTTGCATAATCTAATCAGTTGAACTATTGTCTATGTTTTCCCTGCCTGGAGTCTAAAGTGATTAAGACTGTCTGAAGTGATTCGGGGGTGCAAGGAGCCTCTCCATGAGTCATCGCATTGCTGTGAGCTGCTGACAACATTTCACAACATTCATTACCGGGCAACATAAATTTGATATAAACGTGTAAAATGTCCGTGATATTAAGCATAAAATGCATCTTAAGCATAAAAGTCGCCCCCTTCAACCCCTCCTCTTGCTCCTGAGCGCTGTCCTTGCGCCCCAGTGAGCACACCATCTTGATTGAAGAGTTCGATGATTTCTTAGTGGAGATTCCGGAGTGTTTAAAAGATGTTCAGTGGTTCATCAAAGAGTCTTTGCTTTCCTTCAGTTGACAGACCTGGCGTGATCCATGCTCCTCCGAGCTCCAATGATGGGTGTCAGCTGGGGGTGTCTCCATAGCGGTCTTTAAATAAATGTTGTTGCTGCCTGGACAGTGTGGTCGCGGAGCTGCGGTGGAGAAGGGGTCTCGGTGCGATACGTGGCGACAGCAGTTAGCCTGGGCACAAAACCTTTACAAATTGCACTTATAAAGACTGTCAGCACACAGCAAGCAATGACTATGCCAATTAGAACCATGGCTCCCTGCATTAAAAATGTCCCCCATGCGCCCCCCATCAGCCAATCCATCCAGCTGCTGTTGGAGATCTCATGTAGTTTTGTCACTTCATTGTGAATGTGTTCCACTAGATTCATGAGGTTCTCTGAGGTGTCAGGGATGTATGGACAGCATTCTGTTCCTATTAAGGCGCAGGTACCTCCCTTACTCGCAAGGAGATAATCTAAGGCCAGGCAGTTCTGTAGTGCCACTGTCCTAAGGGCTATCAGCTCGCTGTTTATCTCTGCCACAGCCTCCGCAGTAGCATTAGCAACTTCTTCCAGAATGCGAGCTTCTTTTTTGCTGTGAGTTTGCCCATCTGTAATCCTCGCCCTCCCAGGGAAGCAAAAAGGATTCCCAGGTACGGAAAGCCCCCCCTCCTCTGCCTACCCCCCTTCCATCGGGGATGGTCCTTTAGGGTGGGGATGTGGTGTATGTAGGGAATAGCATAGCCTAGATAGCATGTCCCTGTCCAATCATGGGGTAATCAAGGGTGTGCCCTGTGACTGCAGACAAAGTAAGTTCCATTATAAGCCGCAGGGCTGTTTAAAATTCCTGGCTGCAGAAGGATCTGCACCGTGCTGTTTGGTGCACACTGGACTCTGAGGGAACTATCAGGTGCTGCGGGCGTAATGTCGAAGGCCTGGTTACAGTCGTTCTTCCCTACTCGGAGGGCCCTGTCTGTCCCTGTTTTGGATACGGTAAGAGTTTTAACAACAACAGGTTAAAGTCCAACAGGTTTATTTGGTAGCAAATACCATTAGCTTTCGGAGCGCTGCTCCTTCGTCAGATGGAGTGGAAATCTGCTCTCAAACAGTGCACAGAGACGCAAAATCAAGTTACAGAATACTGATTAGAATGCGAATCCCTACAGCCAGCCAGGTCTTAAAGATACAGACAATGTGGGTGGAGAGAGCATTAAGCACAGGTTAAAGAGATGTGTATTGTCTCCAGACAGGACAGCCAGTGAGATTCTGCAAGCCCAGGAGGCAAGCTGTGGGGGTTACTGATAATGTGACATAAATCCAACATCCCGGTTTAGGTCGTCCTCATGTGTGTGGAACTTGGCTATCAGTTTCTGCTCAGCGACTCTGCGCTGTCGGGTGTCGTGAAGGCTGCCTTGGAGAACGCTTACCTGAAGATCAGAAGCTGAATGCCCGTGACTGCTGAAGTGCTCCGCCACAGGAAGAGAACAGTCTTGCCTGGTGATTGTCGAGCGGTGTTCATTCATCCGTTGTCGTAGCGTCTGTTTTGGATACACAGACTGGCCCGATTGGGCGCCCTATCCCAGTGGTGTTTGTCAGGATCAGGGAGGGTGGTTGGTGTGTGCGGTTGTAACCGGCAGTCGCCATTTACCGAGTGTCCCTGCCTTGATCCTAGTGCCCTGGGATATCTCCTGTCCTAAGTACAGGACAGTGTCTCTTCCTATCTGGGCCTTTTTGGGGTTCACCCTCAACCCGCCCCTTTCTAAAGCCCGCAACACCTCAATCAGGGCTGCAGCATGTCCTTGCCTGTCTTCTGAGGCAATTAGGATGTCGTCCACATACTGAAGGACAGTGCAGCGGTAGGGGGTGAGATCTACTCCCTCTAATATTCTATTCATAACCTGGTGGAAGATGGCGGGGCTGTTATGGAACCCCTGAGGGAGTCTCGTCCAGGTACATTGCTTTTCACCCACAGTGAATGCAAATTTGTCCTGAGACTCCGTGTCTAACGGCACCGACCAGAAGCCGTTTGCTATGTCTAACACTGTGAAAATACTATACTTAGGGCCCAATCCATTCAGGATTGTGGAGGGGCTTGCCACTATGGGATGTACCTTTGGGGTAACTTTGTTTCGCTCTGTATAATCGATTGTTAAACGGAAGGTTTTATCGGGCTTTGCTACTGGCCATACTGGGGAGTTTGTGGTACTCATAGTGGAGCGTATTACCCCCCTCCCTTTTAGGTCCTGTTCAATAGCCCGCACGGCTTGGTATGCCTCCGGCTTTATGGGATACTGTCTGTGGGGTTTGTGGTCTGGGCCGGGGACGTGGACCGGGTCCATAGGGACCTTTCCTGTGTCCTGTTTAGCCCTGGCCCATACTCCTGTCAGTACTTTACAAACTATTCCAAAAGGCTGGGGCTCTGTGTCCCAGTCCCTCTGAAACGTTTTAACACTCCCGATCGTTGCGATGTTTTAGCAGGGTTGGTGGAGCTTACATTTGTTCCCATTACTGTGGGGCCAATGAATCTTATGATTCCTGGGGTCTATGAGTTTGCTTAATTCCTCTAAACTATCCTTTCCTAGCACGGTTCCCTCGTTATTCTGGCATACAAAGAACTGGACCAGCACCAATCGCCCTGCTACCTCTAAGACTACCGTCTTGCTCTTGTAAGCCTTAATACGAGTTCCCCCCACCCCTACTATGTGGATGTAATCCTTGGTCACGGGAAGGGGTAGGTCGGTCAGGGATACAGAGGCTCCTGTGTCTACTAACATTTCACAAGGCAGGTCCCCCAGGAGGGCAGGTATGTAGACACGGTTGTCTCCCTCCACGTCTATGGGAGCCGCCTTTGCTCATGCCTTCCCCTGGTCCCTCAGCCAGTTCAGGAAGGCTTCCTGCATGTTGAAGTGGGTTTCGGGCTTGGGCCTGGGCTTTAACCTGCACTGCTCAGCTGAGTGACCTGTTCTGCCACAGGTCCCACAAGTTTGTCCAGGTTCTGATCGACAGTGCCTAGCTATGTGCCCGGGTCTTCCGCAGCGGAAGCACTGAGCTGTTGGTTTAAAGTTAGGGGCATCTATTTTTGCAGAGGCTGTCCGGGACCTGGGTGCGGTTCAGTTGCTCCCTGCCCCAGCCCTCGCGTCTACCCGGCTTGCCCACTGTACTGCGGTATCGTAGGTGTTCGCAGTGACGATTCCTCATTTTAAAACTTCCTGATGTGTCGGGGAAAGTCTGTCTAAAAACATTTGGATGTTCGGGGCATCGTTAGGGTCGGGGTTTTCCTGCCTGGACGACTCACATTTCGCCTCATCCAGGCGAGCAGCATAGTTGCTGCTGGATTCTCCCTTTTCCTGCCGACAGGATTGGATTTTTCCCCAGTTGGGTAGGGTTTCCCAGAGCTGTACAGACTGCGTGTTTAAAGGCATTGTATGCTTCCCTTTGGATCGCCCTGGAGTCATTGTTAGGGACTCCGTTCGCCCATGCCCCATCCTGGATGGTGGAGGTGGCAGGGTTCTCCGGGTCAGAGCTGGTTAGAGTCCTCCATTTATCTGAGGGGCACTTCGCTCTGACTATCTGGTGGATATCACGGGGCTGGAGATCGTGGACATCCCACATCTCCTCAAGAGTCCTCCAGAACTCTGTATTTTTACTTCGGGTGCGCAGAGTACCTAACTCCTTTAGGATAGTCTGCTTTTCTAAGGGAGTGAATGCTTTCTAGCGATCCTGGCCATTAGCTGTCCTCTGTACCGGGGCACATTTCTGGACGCTGCCGGGTTCATACTCGGGTGGTGCACTGGGAAGTACGGGGTACACCGAAGACATGGTGGTCTCCGGGGTGCTGATTTTACTGGGTTCGGCTGTGATCTGAGCCTCTAAACTTGCAATACTCTTGTTCTTTTCCTCTATCTTTTCCTGGTAAACCTGGTTCATACGCACCGCTATCACTAACTGTTTAACTAAAATTACTGCAGCCTTTTTAGAAGCGTCCCGCTGGTGGCTATTCCACCATTCCCTTTGTAGGGGGAAGGACGCACAGGGGTCCCATCCCTCCTTGCACATTTTCCTGATTAGTTTCTGCTGTCGAATCCCAAATGCTCGGCTAAGAGATCCTTCTGGCCCCCATTCTAGGCAGAGACTATCCTCTTGCTCCCTTCCTCCCCCTACCTATGCGCAACCTACTTCGGAATCTCTGTCCTGGGGTAATCTTTCCTCGGGCTCTCCTTCATGGGGCATTCTCTCTCTCTCTCTCTTTCTCTCTCTCTCTTGTCTTTCTGTACCTTTTGCGTTCCCCCTAGCCCGTACCCCGCTCCTATTGTGAGTGCTTCTGGAATCTGTCAACACTTTCGGTTCCCTTAGCTCCTGGCTCGCAGAGGTATGCCTAACCTACCTGCTCATCCAATAATGTCTTTTTCTTTATCCCCCTTATTGGCGCACTGGGTGGTTAGCAGGGACATGAAGGTCTGCCATGACAATGGTCCACCTCTTGCAGACGCTTACAAGTCCCTCCCACAATAGGTAGCCGACCAATAGGTAGCCGACAGCAATGTACCTAACCGTGTTACAAGTTTAAAGTTCTCAATCAGTGAAATTTGTGCAGTAGCCAATCAGTGTAAGTGCACTTTTTGTACCCACTCAGTCTACAGCTGGTATCCAGGTTGGAGGAAGTCCCCTTGTGGTCCTGACGGCGCTCGGATCCTTCCGGACTCTGGTGGTCTGAAATTGACTTCTCACCCACTTGATCCTTGTCACCGTGGGTCCAGCGAGGGGTCGCTTCCTCCCGGGTTTCAGCACCAAACTGTAAGGGGAAGTTTCTTGCTTCCTACCAGCATAAAAGACAAGCAGACACGAGTACAGTACAAAAAGGCAACACAAACTTTATTCCGTCAAAAATAGCAAAGACCACAGGTCTGGGGGAAGACAGCTGCTCGCCAACTGCTTCCCCTGGCCAGTGTGCGCTTTACAATTTATAGGGTTTTGAACTTCGCGCCAAATGTATGGTAATGGGCTCATTCAAAGCAGTTGCTGATAGTATGAATGGGACCCATGTGGGTTATTGTCATTTACGACAAGTTATGTGATCAGCACCTACTAAAACAAATAACACAAAGCAGTGACACAATAGTGAAGTATTGAAAAGCCATTATAGATAGGTGTAATTAATCTGTGTCTAATGATGAAGTGATCCTATTTCCCCTGGGCTGATCTCTTTCTGGAGGGTTCCCTTTGTGATTTGAATTTTTTGCATAATCTAATCAGTTGAGCTATTGACTATGTTTTCCCTGCCTGGAGTCTAAAGTGATTAAGACTGTCTGAAGTGATTAGGGGGTGCAAGGAGCCTCTCCATGAGTCATCGCATTGCTGTGAACTGCTGACAACATTTCCCAACATTCATTACCGGTCAACATACATTTGATATAAACGCGTAAAATGTCCGTGATATTAAGCATAAAAGTCGTCTTAAGCATAAAAGTCATCCTCTTCACTCCAGTTCCCTGCAAATTCTTCTTTTTTCATGTATATATCTGACTCACTTCGGAAGGTTACTATTCAATTCACTTCCACAGTTCTGTCAGGCAGTGCATTCACTACAGTAACAACTGTGTGTAAAATAGCAGTTCCTTACCTCTGGATCTTGGACCAAGTAGCTTCAATCCATGTCATTGGGATGCCGACTCCTATTGCCTTGGAAACAGTTTCTCCAGATGTACTTGATACAAACATGTTGTCGTTTTCGATTCAATTTCACCTTAACCTTCTCAGTTCTAGCAGACCAGTGATTGCTTTCCTGGTGAAGGAATTTGAGACGGCTTCCTATAAATAAAAGACATAAATGCAATGAGATTTGGTGCCCTTTTCATATGTAACCTGCAAACCAAGATCAAATGAGTACATGGGATTTAATGGGATTGAGGGCTATAGATAGGCCTAGAGGTGGGGATGTGATCGGCGCAACTTGTGGGCCGAAGGGCCTGTTTGTGCTGTGGCTTTCTATGTTCTATGTTCTATGTTCTAAATGCATTAGCTTAATGCATTAACTTAATGCATTAATCACACTGGCCTGAAATTACAATGGGACAATGTACGGTGACAGTATCAGGCCCCATTTGAAACCAGGAGTATCTCTGTCCACGTAGAAGCATTGTACATTGCCAATTTTAAACTACCAATACATAGATACTACTTCATGCAGAGCATCACCTCCGAGTGAGTCACAGCAGATCTGAATTTACAAGTGCCCTTGCCCTTGCTTTTCTTCAAAAGAAAAGGTGAGCTGAAAATCCGAGCGATATAGGGCACGAACAAAGGGATGATGGCACCGATTTTACAGCTCGTCCGAGAAGTCTAGGTAAAAAGGCCAAGATTCTAGAGAGGCTTCTCAAGTCGATGAGTGCTATGGAGGGAAGACTGAGAAAGGTAAAGTGCTTCACATTCAAGAGGCTCTTGATTGGCTCAAAGCGGCTACAAAAGGTCAATGAGTGGTGCTCAGTGTTCAGTAGACTTGCCTTTGCCTGAGTGATGTTGCCGGCATTTTATACGTAGGTTCCTGAAAGTGCGAGACAGAGTAATGTCTTCGCGAGGACATCTGGGGATCTGAGTGGAGAGGTTGAGTTGTTGGCGCTCTCCTCAACCAATCAGACTGAAAGATGTCAAATTAATGGCTCAATACAAGTTAGAGTGGGTGGATGTGCAACTGCTGTGGCAACCTCAAGTAAGGGCAGTTGCATGATTAAAGGTGAAAAGTGAAAGTGGAGCAACAAGGTGGCGCAGTGGTTAGCACTGCTGCCTCACAGCGCCAGGGACCCGGGTTCAATTCCCAGCTTGGGTTACTGTCTGTGCAGAGTCTGCACGTTCTCCCCGTGTCTGTGTGGGTTTCCTTCAGGTGTTCGGGTTTTCTCCCACAGTCCGAAAGACGTGCTGGTTAGGTTCATTGGCCATGCTAAATTTTCCCTCGGTGTACTCGAACAGGCACCAGAGTGTGGCAACTTGGGGATTTTCACAGTAACTTTATTGCAGTGTTAATGTTAGCTTACTTGTGACACTAATAAATAGGCTTTAAAATTTGCTGTTTGACTTGTTACCTTGCTGAAAAATACATGGAGTAGAGTGACAATACTCACACAGTAGATCAGAACTACACTCACCACACAAAATCAAGTCAAGTCACTTGAGATTTAAACATGGGCTGAAAATTTCCCAGCCTGTCCACCGCAGGAATTGTAACAGGCAAGACAGAAAATTTGGCAGACCATTTAAAGGTCCATTGAGCTCAAGTAGGAATTTCCGGTGTTGGGGCGGGCGCAGGCAAAAATTCCCACCCGTGAGCACGGTGGCACAGTGGTTAGCACTGCTGCCTCACAGCACCAGGGACCAGGTTCAATTCCCGGCTTGGGTCACTGTCTGTGCGGAATCTGCATGTTCTCCCGGTAAGTGCATGGGTTTCCTCCGGGTGCTCCGGTTTCCATCTACGTGCTGGTTAGGTTCATTGACCATGCTAAATTCTGCCTCAGTGTACCCAAACAGGCGCCGGAGTGTGGCGATTAGGGGATTTTCACAGTAATTTCATTGCAGTGTTAATGCAAGCCTACTTGTGACACTAACAAATAGATTTTAAACTTAGTTCTCCAAATAAAGTTCATCATCTGATATTGGGCAGGTATGAAGGCACTTAATATGAATTTGGATTTCTGATTTCTAATTGAAATGTGTCACGGAAAGAGTGTTCTACAAAGGCAAGAATGTATAATGGATGCGCATATCGCAAAACGTATTGCTGTCTTTACCAGTCCAGTTCTGCTGTGGCAGCAGTTTGCTTTGGAATCAGTCTGCATGCTACGCTATTGCTGCTGCAGTCTGATCTCTCTGTATTATCCTAACCTCTGATTTAATTCCGTGTGTCAGTCCTTCATTATATTGATGGACCATAATTGGCGCTATAACTTCTGCCTTGCTCCTCTATAGTATTATGCGCCCATTCTGATGAATATATGACCTCAGAATGATACAATGCTTACACACAGTATAGTAAAAGCAGACAGGATGTTTATTGGCATCTTCCTACAAAACGTGTCAGAAACTATCTTGTTTCGGTCTGTGCTTACTTCCTATTGTAACCAACTATTGCCTGAGAAATGAGCAGGATTTTCTTGGCCCACCAAGGGGTGGGGGGTATTTATGATGTGGAGATGCCGGCGTTGGACTGGGGTAAACACAGTAAGAAGTTTAACAACACCAGGTTAAAGTCCAACAGGTTTATTTGGTAGCAAAAGCCACACAAGCTTTCGAGGCTCTGAGCCCCTTCTTCAGGTGAGTGGGAATTCTGTTCACAAACAGAACTTATAAGACACAGACTCAATTTACATGAATAATGGTTGGAATGCGAATACTTACAACTAATCCAGTCTTTAAGAAACAAAACAATGGGAGTGGAGAGAGCATCAAGACAGGCTAAAAAGATGTGTATTGTCTCCAGACAAGACAGCCAGTGAAACTCTGCAGGTCCACGCAACTGTGGGAGTTACAAATAGTGTGACATAAATTCTGATTCTAGGATCGCATGATAAAGACTCAGGAGGAAAAAAGCAGAAATATTTATGTGAAATAGTGTGACATAAACCCAATATCCCGGTTGAGGCCGTCCTTGTGTGTGCGGAACCTGGCTATCAGTTTCTGCTCCGCGACTCTGCGCTGTCGTGTGTCGCGAAGGCCGCCTTGGAGAACGCTTACCCGAATATCAGAGGCCGAATGCCCGTGACCGCTGAAGTGCTCCCCAACAGGAAGAGAACAGTCTTGCCTGGTGATTGTCGAGCGGTGTTCATTCATCCGTTGTCGCAGCGTCTGCATGGTCTCCCCAATGTACCATGCCTCGGGACATCCTTTCTTGCAGCGTATCAGGTAGACAACGTTGGCCGAGTTGCAAGAGTATGTACCGTGTACCTGGTGGATGGTGTTCTCACGTGAGATGATGGCATCTGTGTCGATGATCCGGCACGTCTTGCAGAGGTTGCTGTGGCAGGGTTGTGTGGTGTCTTGGTCACTGTTCTCCTGAAGGCTGGGTAGTTTGCTGCGGACAATGGTCTGTTTGAGGTTGTGCGGTTGTTTGAAGGCAAGAAGTGGGGGTGTGGGGATGGCCTTGGCGAGATGTTCGTCTTCATCAATTACATGTTGAAGGCTCCGGAGGAGATGCCGTAGCTTCTCCGCTCCGGGGAAGTACTGGACAACGAAGGGTACTCTGTCCACTGTGTCCCGTGTTTGTCTTCTGAGGAGGTCGGTGCGGTTTTTCGCTGTGGCGCGTTGGAACTGTTGATCAATGAGTCTAGCGCCATATCCTGTTCTTATGAGGGCATCTTTCAGCGTCTGGAGGTGTCTGTTGCGATCCTCCTCATCCGAGCAGATCCTGTGTATACGGAGGGCTTGTCCGTAGGGGATGGCTTCTTTAACGTGTTTAGGGTGGAAGCTGGAGAAGTGGAGCATCGTGAGGTTATCCGTGGGCTTGCGGTACAGTGAGGTGCTGAGGTGACCGTCCTTAATGGAGATGCGCGTGTCCAAGAATGCAACCGATTCCGGAGAGTAGTCTATGGTGAGCCTCGAAAGCTTGTGTGGCTTTTGCTACCAAATAAACCTGTTGGACTTTAACCTGGTGTTGTTAAACTTCTTACTGGGGGGTATTTGCCAATGATGGTGCCAATCACATTTGCTGTGATGGGGCTTATTATAAGTGTTAACATCATTTATCATTATTGAAGTAGTTTCCAGTTAGGAAGCTTTATTTCAATATGCTTCTTATGAAGATTGCAATGGAAATACTGGAAAGTCTCAATTAGTTTCAAATTTATTAGTGTCACAAGAAGGCTTACGTTAACGCTGCAATGGAGTTACTGTGAAAATCCTCGAGTCACCACAGTCCGGCATCTGTTTGAGTACACTGAGGAAGAATTTAGCATGGCCAATGCACCTAACCAGCACATCTTTCAGACTGTGGGCGGAAACAGGAGCACCCGGAGAAAACCATGCAGACATGGGGAGAATGTGCAAACTCCACACAGACAGTGACCCAAGTCAGGAATCGAATCCAGTTCCATGGCGCTGTGAGGCAGCAGGGCTAACCACTGTGCTACCATGCCATACCCGGTGCATGAAGCTTCCAGCTGCTGCAGAAAGCTGCTTGCATGGAGCGAAATGCTGATGGTGCCGCAAAGTTGCCGCTAATAAGGGCTCGGAGTATTTCTAAATTGGCTACCCACCTCCGTTCAGTGGGCAGTGGGTCCCGCTTCCTAGCCTGCCTCTGAGAAACATGGCTGGCAGCATTGGGGAGGTTATCTCAACATGTCTCCCCACTATTTCCCTGCTCGCTGCCTCCAATCCTACCAGTCAGCGGACAGGAGAATTCAGCTGAATGAGGGGAGGTTGGACCTCATTCAAAAGCCACCCACTTGCACAGAAATAACAATCAGGCCCCAGTGAACACCATCTGGATGCTTCTGCCTGATGGACTGGAGAGAATGTGCTAAAAATGGATCGGGGAGACTTTCACAATCCTTCCCTGACTCAACCTGGACAAGGTACAGAGAGCAAGGTCACTGGCCCTGATTTAAATATAAAGGTCAGGCTCTGGCAACATCATTGAGGCCTAAGCTACCATTTTAGCCTGAGACCTGAGCATGGGGAACACATGGCTTACCTGCTGAGGCTGTACCTGCCAGGAATAGTGGTCAAGGACTAGCAGAGCTCCAAAAAGCTGGGTTCTTAAAGTGTTTCTTAAGGGTTTTCCCTGCCCAGGTTTTCCATCACTGCACCCCGCTGCTGCCCCCTGCCCCTTCCGCCACCCCCCTCCCCCACCCCCATTCCAGTGCATTTTCTTGATATTGGGAACTGTACTCCTTGATTTGATTTATTATTGTCACATGTATTGGGATACAGTGAAAAGTATTGTTTCTTGTGCGCTATACAATTATAGATAGACCAACAAGAGGCGAGGCCACATTGGATTTGGTACTGGGTAATGAACCAGGCCAGGTGTTAGATTTGGAGGTAGGTGAACACTTTGGTGACAGTGACCACAATTTGGTTACGTTTACTTTAGCAATGGAAAGGGATAGGTATATACCAAAGGGCAAGAGTTATAGCTGGGGGAAAGGAAATTATGATGCGATTAGGCGAGATTTAGCTGGCATAGGTTGGGGAAGGAAACTGCAGGGGATGGGCACAATTGTAATGTGGAGCTTGTTCAAGGAACAGCTACTACGCGTCCTCGATAAATATGTACCTGTCAGGCAGGGAGGAAGCAGACGTGTGAGGGAACCGTGGTTTACAAAGGAGGTTGAAGCTCTTGTGAAGAGGAAGAAGGAGAGTTATGTTAAGATGAGATGTGAAGGCTCAGTTAGGGCACTTGAGAGTTACAAGTTAGCCAGGAAGGACCTAAAGAAAGAGTTAAGAAGAGCCAGGAGGGGACATGAGAAGTCTTTGGCAAGTAGGATCAAGGAAAACCCTAAAGCTTTCTATAGGTATGTCAGGAGTAAAAGAATGACTAGGGTAAGTTAGGGCCAGTCAAGGACAGGAGTGGGAAGTTGTGCGTGGAGTCTGAAGAGATAGGAGAGGCACTAAATGAATATTTTTCATCGGTATTCACACTGGAGAGGGACAGTGTTGTCGAGGGGAGTACTGAGATGCAGGCTGTTGGATTGGACGGGATTGAGGTTCATAAGGAGGAGGTGTTGGCAACTCTGGAAAGGGTAAAAATAGATAAGTCCCCTCGGCTGGATGGGATTTATCCTAGGATTCTCTGGGAGGCTAGAGAGGAGATTGCAGAGCCTTTGGCTTTGATCTTTGTGTCGTCATTGTCTACAGGAACAGTGTCAGAAGACTGGAGGATAGCAAATGTTGTCCCCTTGTTCAAGAAGGGGAGTAGAGACAACCCTGGTAATTATAGACCGGTGAGCCTTACTTCTGTTGTGGGCAAAGTTTTGGAAAGGATTATAAGGGATAGGATTTATAATCACCTAGAAAGGAACTATTTGATTAGGGATAGTCAGCACGGTTTTGTGAAGGGTAGGTCGTGCCTCACAAACCTTATTGAGTTCTTTGAAAAGGTAACCAAAGAGATGGATGAGGGTAAAGCGGTTGATGTGGTGTATATGGATTTCAGCAAAGCGTTTGATAAGGTTCCCCATGGTAAGCTTTTGCGGAAAATACGGACACATGGGATTGAGGGTGATTTAGTGGTTTGGATCAGGAATTGGCTCGCTGTAAGAAAACAGAGGGTGGTGGATGATGGGAAATATTCATCCTGGAGTTCAGTTACTAGTGGTGTACCACAAGGATCTGTTTTGGGGCCACTGCTGTTTGTCATTTTTATAAATGACCTGGATGAGGGCGTAGAAGGATGGATTAGTAAATTTGCGGATGACACTAAAGTCGGTGGAGTTGTAGACAGTGCGGAGGGAAGTGGCAGGTTACAGAGGGACATAGATAAGCTGCAGAGCTGGGCTGAGAGGTGGCAAATGGAGTTTAATGCAGAAAAGTGTGAGGTGATTCACTTTGGAAGGAGTAACAGGAATACAGAATACTGGGCTAATGATACTTGGTAGTGTGGATGAACAGAGGGATCTGGGTGTCCATGTGCATAGATCCCTGAAAGTTGGCACCCAGGTTGATAGGGTTGTTAAGAAGGCATACGGTGTGTTAGCATTTATTGTTAGAGGGATTGAGTTTCGGAGCCAGGAGGTCATGCTGCAACTGTACAAAACTCTGGTGCGGCCGCACTTGGAGTATTGCGTACAGTTCTGGTCGCCGCATTATAGGAAAGATGTGGAAGCATTGGAAAGGGTGCAGAGGAAATTTACCAGGATGTTGCCTGGTATGGTGGGAAAATCGTATGAGGAAAGGCTGAATGACTTGAGGTTGTTTTCGTTAGAGAGAAGAAGGTGAAGGGGTGACTTAATAGAGGCATACAAGATGATCAGAGGATTAGATAGGGTGGATAGTGAGAGCCTTTTTCCTCAGATGGTGATGGCTAGCATGAGGGGACATAGCTTTAAATTGAGGGGTGATAGATATAGGACAGATGTCAGAGGTAGGTTCTGTACTCAGAGAGTAGTAAGGACGTGGAATGCCCTGCCTGCAGCAGTAGTGGACTCGCCAACATTAAGAGTATTCAAATGGCTATTGGATAAACATATGGATGATATTGGAATAGTGTAGATTAGAGGGGCTTTAGATTGGTTTCACTGGTCGGCGCAACATCGAAGGCCGAAGGGCTTGTACTGCGCTGTAATGTTCTATGTTCTATACAGACAAAGCATGCTGTGCGTAGAGTACATAGGGGAGAAGGAAAGGAGAGGGTGCAGAATGTAGTGCTACAGTCACAGAAATCATAGAAACTCTACAGTGTCAAAGGAGGCCATTTGGCCCATCGAGTCTGAATCGACAACAATCCCACCCAGGCCCTATCCCCGTAACTCCATATTTTTACCCAACTAATCCCTCTAACCCACACATCCCGAGACACTAAGGGGTAATTGAGCATGGCCAATCAACCTAACCCGCACATCTTTGGACTGTGGGAGTTTCTCAACCCCATTCTCTCACCTTTTTCCCATAACCATTGATCCCATTACCAATCAAGAAGCATCTATCTCTGTCTTAAATATACTCAATGACCAGGCCTCCACAGCCTTCTGAGACAATGAATCTGACAGATTCACCACCCACTGGCTGAAGAAATTCCTCCTCATCTCAGTCCCAAAGGGTGGTCTCTTTATTCTGAGGTTGTGCCTTCGGATCCTAGTCTCTCCTACTAATGGAAACATCTTCCCCACTTCCACTCTATCCAGACCGTTCAGTATTCTGTAAGTTTCAATGAGATTCCGCCCCCACCCGATCCTTCTAAACTCCATTGAGTACAGATCCAGAGTCCTCCGACGCTCCTCATTTGACAGAGGCTCTATAATGAGACAGGCCCTGTCGTGACACTGGGGGTCTTGAAAGGACTGACTAATAACACCAACTCAATTTCTTTTCACCTTTTTCAATCTCATAGACTGAAGAAATAATTAGCAATGGTCTTAATTGGAGTACATTGACCATGAGGCTCTTGCACTTTGAGATGTTTGACATTATAGTGGATGATGGAGAGAGAGCTTTGTTTTCAATGGTACTAATTACTTTCATATAGCTAATTTGGATGTATTGATAGTGATGCAGGCTAACTCCCACTCAGCAAATGACCACACTGCACAAATAAGGCTCACATTTGAAGGCAAGTCGACTGTTTTGAGTTTTGCTGTGTGAATGTGGATTTGTAATCGAACTGATGGTGACGGGGGTGGTCAGGCTCTCATTTGTTTTACGCCGTTCTGTGCCATAGGGGATGTTACCTTAATTATCGACCCTCTTTGCTCTTTTTATTCCTCTCAATTTTAATATTGCCTGAGGGCTATTAGGGTATGAATAATGTAAAGCAGATGATCTGACTGGCAGGCCGAGGGACTTTCGCACTTAAAATGGGAAACTTACTGAAATTAAAATGAGTAAAACCCAAGTCCAGGCGCAGCGCCGAAAAGAAAACCTGAGATACTTTGGTTGGAGTTTAAGAGCCTCATTAGCTAATAGCAGTCGAACGGAGCACTTTACGCAAAGCTCCTTTTCATTTGTAGGAAGATTTGGGATGTGTTCATTAAGCACAGTGCAGCTTGCTTTTAATGACCCAGCCATTCTTGCACTAAAACTGTAAATTGGCGCAAGCTTTGAGCAGCCAAAGCTTGCTCGGGTTTCAATAAAAGACTGGTACAAAGTTCAGCCATACGCTGTAATCAAAGCAAATATTTACACACACATCTCCACTTGTAAAGCTGTCAACACTGATTCTTGTAAGTTCCGTGTAAGTTCTTGCATCAAAATTTACATATCCCCAAATGTTATCACACTCATTAAACAAAAAAGATATTGTTCAATTAAAATTAATGGGCAGTTAAAACAGGTATATGATAGTAAAATGGTAACTTGGCTGTTTTAATATTGCATTTCACTTTTTAATGGAACTGTCTTTCATTGTTAATTTAAAAGATGGTGCATACTGTATTTTATTCATCTTCATAGCTGGACCAATCCAGAGGAACTATTAAAGGAAGGCTTCATTTTTTTGTTTTGAGCATGCTCAGACGGCTTGCATCAATTCCCTTTCACCCATCACCTTCGTACTGACTAGCATATATTGACTTGTCGCCTGGCAACACCTCCATTTTAAAATCTGTACCTGCTTTCCAAATCTCTCCAAGTTCTCACCCCTCACGAAACCTCTCCTCTAGTCCCACCACCATCCAAGATCTCTGCACTCCTCCAATTGTGGCCTCTTTGCACGTCCTCAATTTCCATCTCTCCACCATTGGTCACCTTGCTTTCGGATTCATGGACCTTGGGCCCTGGAATTCCCTCTCTCAACCTGTCCATCTCTCCTTTATCCTTTAAGCCCATCAAATTGCTCTCTCTTTGGTCAAGCTTTTGGTCAACTACTGTTGGTGTGACTCAGTGTTAAATTGTGTTTGCTAATGTGTCCGTGAAGCACCTTGCAGGGTTTTACCATGTTAAAGTTGCTACAATAGTTCCATATTAGATATCCAGGGTGCAAAGCCAACAGTGAGGGCTTTCAGGAGGGTCCCTCCTTGTCAGGGACCCAGCCTCAGGGAAAGCAGGGGTGGGACTGGTGAGTGGGGAGGCAGAGCCCGACCAGTGATCAACACTCAATGTGGTGGGCCTCTCACCAGATCTCCAGCCAGCAGGCGAGGTGTCTGTCTCCTCTATTCAATTCATAGAACATAGAACATAGAACATTACAGCGCAGAACAGGCCCTTCGGCCCACGATGTTGCACCGACCAGTTAAAAAAAAACTCACCATTTCAGCCGGGGCCAAAATCTATGGGCCGGGATTCTCCGAACTCGTTCGCCCCGCCCTCACTGCCAGCGAGGACAGAGAATTTGGCACTCAGCCAAAACTACATTCATTTAAAGTTTATTTATTATTGTCACAAGTAGGCTTATACTGACGCTGCAATGAAATTACTGTGAAAATCCCCGAGTCACCACACTCCGGCGCCTGTTCGGGTACACTGAGGGAGAATTTAGCATGGCCAATGCACCTAACCAGCGCGTCTTTCGGACTGTGGGAGGAAATGGACCACCTGGACGAAACTCATGCAGACACGGGGAGAAGGTGCAGACTCCGCACAGACAGTGACCCAAGCCGTGAATCGAACTCGGGTCCCTTGCGGTGTGAGGCAGCAGTGCTAACCCACTGTGCCACCGGAGAATCCCAGCTGAGGGTGAGGTCGGAGGTTTCCAGTGTAAATTCAAAAAGCCCACTATCCCAGTCAGCTGCTGATGCGCTACTCAAACACGAGGCCTGAAGCTCGGTAAATGAAAGGCTTTTATTTACTGTAATGAAGCAGCCAGTAATTATATACACTATCCCAGACTGAAGGGGTCCCGGCCAGAGCAGGGACTCTTATACCTCTCCCAGGAGGCGGAGCCCGACTGGGATGTGCCACAACACTACAGTACAAAGGTGTAACAACCCCACCCTAATCCCAACAGCAACAATAGCACAACCCAACAGTAACATATGTACATCCTTGTAGTATTGGCCAGCCCCTGGCTCAGTACTATCCAGTGGGAACCAACGATGGTTCACCACATTCACCCCTCCTTTGAGAACAAAGGCCGGCGGGGTACAAAAAACAGAATAAAGCATCAGCAGTCTATAAGTTCAGACGGTCAGGGGGACCGCACCGTCGTTGTGACCTCCTCAATACTGGCGGTGCCACCGGAGTAGGCACTTGCGGTGGCGTTCTCCCCAAGGCGGCGTCCAGCTGTTCTTCCACGGACTCACAGGCCGGTTGACCCTGAGGTGACGGTAGTCCATGGGATCCTGACACGCCCTGCAGTGGCGACCATCTTCTGGGCTCAGGCAAGCTGTACATGGGAGTAAACTGGTTAAGCAATGGTCCCGATGCTGCCCGCGCCACGTCCGGGGAAGAAACAAGAGATAAAGGGTTTGTTACAGGGGGTATGGGAGCGACAGGGGTTGCTACGTCCCCTGCTGGCGCCAGGTCTCGGATCGAGACCGTATCCTCTCGCCCGTCAGGGTATGCCACATAGGCATACTGAGGGTTGGCATGGAGGAGATGGACCTGTTCGACCAACGGGTCGGACTTGCGGGCCCTTACATGTCGCCGCAGGAGGACGGGTCCTGAGTACGTCAACCAAGACGGTAATGAGGTCCCCGAGGAAGACTTCCGAGGGAATGAGAACATCCTCTCGTGGGGAGTAGCATTGGTTGCCGTACACAGGAGGGAGCGAATAGAATGGAGCGCATCAGGGAGCACCTCTTGCCAACGGGAGACTGGAAGACCTTTTGACTTCAACGCCAGTAAGACAGCCTTCCAGACTGTAGCATTCTCACGTTCCACCTGTCCATTACCCCTAGGGTTGTAGCTCGTGGTCCTACTAGAGGCAATCCCGTATGAGAGCAGGAATTGCCTCAAGTCATCGCTCATGAATGACGAGCCCCTGTCGCTATGGATGTAGCCGGGGTACCCGAACAGGGTAAAGAGATCACGGAATGCCTTGATAACCGTGGCAGCGGATGTATCTGAGCAGGGAACAACAAAAGGGAACCGAGAGTACTCGTTAATGATATTGAGGAAGTACACATTCCGATCTGTTGAGGGAAGGGGGCCCTTAAAATCGACACTCAGTCTCTCAAAGGGACGAGTGGCCTTGACTAAATGTGCCCGGTCAGGTCGGTAAAAGTGCGGTTTGCATTCCGCGCAAACCCGACAGCTCCTTGTTACTGACCTGACGTCCTCCACCGAGTAAGACAGGTTGCGGGCTTTTTAAAGTGGTAGAGCCGAGTGACCCCAGGATGGCACAGATCATTATGGAGGGCCTGCAAACGGCCCTCCTGTATACTAGCGCATGTTCCACGCGAGAGGGCATCCGAGGGCTCATTGAGTTTCCCTGGATGGTACATGATGTCGTAGTTATAGGTGGAGAGTTCAATTCTCCACCGCAAGATCTTGTCATTCTTGATCTTGCCCCTCTGCGTGTTGTTAAACATGAACGCCACGGACCGCTGGTCCGTGATCAGGGTGAACCGTTTTCCCACCAAGTAATGGCGCCAGTGCCTGATGGCCTCCACAATGGCCTGGGCCTCCTTTTCCACCGCTGAATGCTGAATTTCGGGGCCTTGGAGGATGCGGGAAAAAAATGCGACGGGCCTGCCCGCCTGGTTAAGTGTGGCGGCCAGGGCGAAATCAGATGCATCGCTCTCCACCTGAAAGGGGATGGACTCGTCTACAGCGTGCATCGTAGCTTTCGCGATGTCGGCTTTCAATTTATCAAAGGCCAATCGGGCCTCTGGCGTTAGGGGAAAAGTCGTGGACTTAATGAGCGGACGGGCTTTGTCCGCGTAGTTGGGAACCCACTGCACATAATAAGAGAAGAAGCCTAAGCATCTTCTCAGTGCTTTTGCACTAGTGGGCAAGGGAAGTTCAGCAAGGGGGCGCATGCGGTCTGGATCAGGGCCAATGACCCCGTTTTCCACCACGTATCCTAGGATGGCTAAACGGCGCGTACGAAACACACACTTCTCCCTGTTGTAGGTCAAGTTCAGGTGAGATGCAGTGCGTAGGAAGTTCAGGAGATTCGTGTCGTGGTCCTGCTGGTCATGGCAGCAGATGGTGACATTATCCAGGTACGGGAAGGTAGCCCGCAGCCCGTTCTGGTCCACCATTCGGTCCATAGCACGCTGGAAGACCGAGACCCCATTGGTGACACCAAAGGGAACCCTGAGAAAGTGATACAAGCGACCATCTGCCTCAAAAGCCGTGTATTGTCGGTCCTCTGGGCGAATGGGGAGTTGGTGGTAGGCAGACTTGAGGTGTATGGTGGAGAACACCCGGTACTGCGCAATCTGATTGGCCATATCAGATATGCGCGGGAGAGGATACGCATCCAGCTGCGTATATCGGTTAATGCTCTGACTTTAGTCAATGACCATCTGGGGTTTGTTCCTGCTCTTGACCACCACGACCTGCGCCCTCCACGGACTAGCGCTGGGTTGTATGATCCTTTCTTTGAGGAGCCGCTGAACCTCAGATCTAATGAAGATCCGATCCTCAGCACTGTAACGCCAACTTTTAGTCGTGATGGGCTTGCAGCCTGGCACAAGATTCTGGAACAAGGAGGGTGTGGTGATCTTGAGTGTCGAGAGGCTGCAGGCGGGGCGCGTTGGGCAATTTGGAGGCTGCTGCTGTTTTCCCACTGCCAGTGAAGGGAGTGGCCCACCGTACTGTAGGATTACACTCCTCAAGTGGACCATGAAGTTTAGTCCGAGAAGTATTGGCGCGCAAAGATACGGCAACACGAGGAGCTTGAAACGCTCGTAAACTGTGCCTTGCACCTTCAAAGTTACCACGCAACTCCCTCGCACGGCAACAGGACGGGACCTTGATGCCATAGAGATTGTCTGTTTGGCAGGTTGAATCTGGAGTCCACACCGCTTCACAGTGTCTGGGTGGATAAAGCTCTCAGTGCTCCCGCTGTCAAACAGACAATAAATCACGTGGTCATTTACCTGGATATTCATCATAGATTTGTCAAGTCTATGAGGCTTGGCCTGGTCCAGGATGATCGACACCACCGTTGGTTCATGAGCGCCACTGCAGGCAGCTGAAATCGATGAGGAGGACCCCTGCTGGTCGTTCGTGGTCAGTGTCGACCAACATGGCTGCTCCCATGAGTCGCACGTGGGTGAGGGCGCCAAACTCAGCGACCCCTGGTGGTCACACTCCTCCGACTCCGTCGACCGTAATGGCGTCGTCCTGGCCTCGCACGTGGACGAACCCCGCGATGACTTCGACGACGAAGACCCGAGCTCTGAAGAATCGCAGGCCGCACTGCCGTTCCTGGGTTTAGATCGGCACACTTTCGAATAGTGCCCTTTTTTACCGCATGCGGTGCACAACACGGCTTTAGCGGGACACCGTTGCCGAGTATGCTTCGCTCCCCCACAGAAATAGCACCACGGGCCGTCGTCTGGCCCGAGTGTGAGCACGCCATTACGCAGCATTTCGATCCCGAGGGACGAGGAGGGATTGGCGACTGCTCCTGCCACGTTGTCTCCACATGGTCCTCCGGATATAATACTAAGCTTTTGGAGGCCGTCTCGAGCATCTCTGCTAGCTCGATGGCCTGGGTAAGATCAAGGTTACCCTTCTCCAACAGTTTAAGTCGAATGTACGACGATCCGACCCCCGCCACAAACGCATCTCGGGCGAGGTCGTTCATGCTCTGCTCAGCCGACACAGCTTTGCAGTTACAGCCCCTGGCTAGCTGTAGGAGCTCATTCGCATATTCCTCCATCGTTTCGCCAGACTGCCGTCATCGAGTGGCTAGGAGGTAACGAGCGTGTATCTCATTGGGTGGTTTGATATAGCGCTTCTTCAGAAGCTCGAGGGCCTTAGTATAATCGGTGGCCGCACGGATCGCGAGGTAGACAGTGTCGCTTACCCTCGCATGGAGGACCCGGAGTCTGTCATCATCTGTGGTGACCGCTGCGGAGGCTGCCAGGTAGTCTTCGAAACACTTCAGCCAGTGGTCGAAGGTGTTAGAAGCGCCCACCGCACGTGGATCTAGTGTAAGGCGTTCCGGCTTCAGAATTTGCTCCATACTCTCTCTCTTTTTTTTCTTCTTCGACGAGAGTTTAACGACAGTAAATAAAATTGATGCGCTACTCAAACATGAGGCCTGAAGCTCGGTAAATGAAAGGCTTTTATTTACTGTAATGAAGCAGCCAGTAATTATATACACTATCCCAGACTGAAGGGGTCCCGGCCAGAGCAGGGACTCTTATACCTCTCCCAGGAGGCGGAGCCCGACTGGGATGTGCCACAACACTACAGTACAAAGGTGTAACAACCCCACCCTAACCCCAACAGCAACAATAGCACAACCCAACAGTAACATATGTACATCCTTGTAGTCCTGGCCAGCCCCTGGCTCAGTACTATCCAGTGGGAACCAACGATGGTTCACCACAGCTGCTTTGTTAACCACTCCCACCACCTTCAAGGGGTTTTGCACAAACATCCATGGGGGCAGTGCGTGAAAATTTATTCCCAATGCTTCAAGACTGAAAACAATATTCTTTAGTCATGGAGTGGGGGGGGGGGTCACTGATGTTAATTCATTGCGCAGAAAAAACAATTTTTCACTTATGACCAACTTAAAGATATGACCTAGATCAATCATTTATCTGTTGGCAACTGTTTATAAAAATAGCTGAAAGATATAGTGCAAAGCCGACAGTGCGTTTCCACAGTAAGCAAATCTCATGTATTCACTACAAAATAAGTGCTAATAGCAAACATAGACTTTGTTACAGTTAATCTATTTTTTGTTGGTGTTCTAGATATTATAATAAATCCTGTTATATAATAGGATTAGAAATGAGTGAAATAAAAATGTAAGCTTTAACAAGACAATTGTGAACAACGACCTCTTCAGTTCACACCTCTTTTATTCACAGGATACTGTGAAGATGGAACCTATTACTGTGTAACATTTACATGATAAAGTTTATATTCCTCTATATCAATTACCCAGACCAGGAAAGAATATAAAATTGTTACCAAATTCAAAGCATCTTTGGAATTTCTTGTTACTTCCATCTGTTCTATGCCAATCAACTGTTGAGAGAGCTGTTCAGGCAACCTTTCCAAAAGACTCTTAAAACTGTATGCTGAAATTGACTAGTCAAGATTTGTTCACCTTTCAGTTTCTCTATCCAATATTATTCCTCTTACAACCTCTTTTGGTATCTTGCTCCATAGACCACGGTGTACCTCACAGGTGTACTGATACATTGTATATAGTGTGGTGCCTGTGAGGGGAGATGTGTTGTGCAGGCACCAAGACAGAAACATTGAAAAAAAGAACTAGAAGCAGGAGTAGGCCATTCGGCCATCCCTCTCCATATTTAATTACAGGCTGCAGTTCATGGCGAGTGCACAATCTTCAACAAATCAGAATCTAAAAACAATCTCAGTCAGGGTGGGGGTGCGGAGGGCTTGTTGAAGGGTCTGTACACACCTGGCTGCCAGAACACTCACTCTGCTCTTTCATTCAATCTTCAAGATTTCAAGCACGTGCCCAGGACAAGTCAGTTACCTGCGTGCAAATTGTCTTTTATCCATTCTTGGGGTGCAGGCATCAGGAGAAAGGCCAGCAGTTATTGGCTGCTCAGAAGTGCAGTGACATTGCCCAATCAGAGAGAAATTTAAACACGTTAATCAAATTCCCCAGTCACTTTTCTCCAACCTTGTTATTGGCATCAACATATCCATCTTTTTTGTCTGGGATTGCTCTGTTACTTTGACCAGGTTGTTTTTGTGAATGTTTTTTACGTGTTGGATTTTTCTCTTTTGCTGGTGTTTTCTTCTCCCATTCTCCCTGCTCCTCCTTTCCTCAAAATGCTGATTCTGCCCTAGGCCGTGGCTCCATCAGCAACAGTCATCATTCTTCTAGCTGACCTCCAACAGTGAGACGGTCGCTACAACAGTCGCACTGTAATGCAGGTGTCAAGTCCGGGGGGACAGAAACTTCTGATGGAGCAAAAATGGGAAAATCTGCAGTGTTATAAAGAAAGAATAATGGGGCTGGAATGGGATTAATTGGATAGTTCTCTCAAAGAGCCAGAGCAGGCACAATGAAGCACAATGGTCTCCTTCTGCTCGGTAGCATTTTATCATTGATGAATTCACCTTAGGGGCCCATAGCAGCTAAACTTGATCTTGTCTTCCCACGGTTTTTTAATATTTATATTGTAGTCAGAAGTATACTTACATTAACGCTGCAATGAAGTTCCAGTGAAAATCCCTGAATCGCCACACTCCGGCGCCTGTTTGGATACACTGAGGGAGAATTTAGCATGGCCAATGCACCTAACCAGCACATCTTTCGGACGGTGAGAGGAAACCAGAGCACCCGGAGGAAACCCACACAGGCATGGGGAGAACGTGTAGACTCCGCGCAGACAATGATCCAAGCCGGGAATCGAACCCGGGTCCCTGGCACTGAGACAGCAGTGCTAAACACTGTGCCACCATGCTGTCCATTACACATGCGCACACTTTTAGGAGTTAAGTGGATAATTTTTATAACCTAGCGATACGGAGATATTTTTTAAAAAAACATTCTTCTGATACAGTATTGGTATTACTGCACATTTATTGCCCATTTTGCAGAAAAAATTGCCCTTGGGAAGGTGGTGGTGAGCCGCTTTCTTGAACTGCTGCAGTCCATGTGTTGAAGGTACACCTACAGTGCTGTTGGGCCAGGTGCGAGAGGTCCAGGATTTTGACCCAATGATGATAAAGGAAAGGTGGCACATTTGCAAATCAGATGGTGTGTGTTTGGTGGTGTGGCGATGTTTCCATGCATTCAATTACACTCGACCCTTCCAGCTGATTGGAGGCCAAGGACCTGGGAGATGCTCCCAAAGAACTGTGCCATACTTAAATCAGTGAAACAATCTGTCATGTTACTAACTAATTCTGCCTTCCATAACAGTACTGGCTGTGAAAAAGACAGATCAGATAGGAAGGAAGATAGGTGCACAGGAATTACTAAATGGAAAGAGATCAAAGCCTATCTCGTTCGCCTACTGATCCAGCTGGTCACATGGTACAATGATAAAGGGATGATTATCTAATCAGAGCAATCAATCTCCATCAATCAGTCTGCAACAGACTCAGATATGAGGTGAAGAAAATACAGATCATTCATCCAGGCCTTCGAATTACTTGTCCAGCAGCATGCTAAGGGCAAGAGTTCAGTACATCTTGGCCGCCACATAGCAGAGAGGATTTTAAGAAGGAAATTCACTGGCAGTTCTGCCTATTCCAAAATAATTATCAGAGGATTCTGGACTGTCCCAATGTCACCGTCCAAAATCTCGACAAAAACATCCCGTCTTTAGAGCAATAGGGCGAGTAATTTAAAAAAAGTAGTGTCACAAGTAGGCTTACATTAACACTGCAAAGAAGTTACTGTGAAAATCCCCTCGTCATCACAATCCGGCGCCTGTTCGGGTACACTGAGGGAGAATTTAGCATGGCCAATGCACCTAACCAGCACGTCTTTCAGACTGTGGGAGGAAACAAGAGCACCCGGAGAAAACCCACGTAGACACGGGGAGAACATGCAAGGCACACTATGCACAGTCACCCAAGCCAGGAATTGAACCCAGGTCTCTGGAGCCGTAAGGGTGGGAGTTCCAGGATTTTTACCCAGAGACAGTGAAGGAACAGTGATATGTTTCGAGGTCAGGATGGTGAGTGTCTTGCAGGGAACCACCAGGTGGTGGTATTCCTAGGTATCTGCTGCTTTTGTCCTTGTAGATGGTAGTAGTTTGTGGGTTTTGAAGGTTTTGTCTAAGCAGGCTTGGTGAGTTCCTACAGTGCATCTTATAGGTGGTACACAGGTTGCCACTGTACATTATGATGGAGGGAATGAATGTTTGTGGATGGGGTACCAATCACGTAGGCTGTTTTCTCCTGGATGATGTTAAGCTTCTTGAGTGTTGTTGGAGGTGCACTCATCCAGGCAAAAACATATGAACTAGGAGCAGGAGCAGGCAGTGCAGCCCTTTGAGCCTGCTCCACCATTCCATACAATCATGGCTGACCTCATCTCAGCCTCATCTCCACCTACCTGCCCCCTCCCCATAACCTTTCATCCCACTATTAATTAAAAATCTAAGTATCTCCTCCTTGCCACAGGATTCCTAGCCTCTTATCTGTTCTTGGAAGTCAATGGACTATTAATCCAGAATCTCAGCTAATGTTCTGGGGACTCGAATTCGAATCCCACTATGGCAGATGGTGGAATTTGAATTCAATAAAAAATATCTGGAATTAAAATTCTACTGATGATCGTGAAACCATTGACGATTGTCAGAAAAACTCATCTAGTTGATGAATGTTCTTTAGGGAACATCCTTATATGTGACTCCAGAGCCACAGCGTTGTGGTTGATTCTCAACTGCCCTCTAAAATGGCCTAGCAAGCCACTCAGTTCAAGAGCAACTAGGGATGGCCAACAAATGCTGGCCATCCAGCGACATCCATGTCCCATGAATGAATTTTTCTAAAAGTCCCAGTATTTAACTAGTCCAGTTCAGTTTCTGGTAAATGGTAACCCCCAGGACGGTGATAGTGGGGGATTCACTGAATTTGAATGGCAGATAGCATTTAATTTGTAATATTCTCAAAATAATTTAGCTATTGTGTTTTTTTTAAATTGGAAAATCTCCTGAAAATGGTTTAGAAACATAGAAACACAGAAAGCTACAGCACAAAACAGGCCCTTTGGCCCCACAAGTTGTGCCGAACATATCCCTACCTTTTAGGCCTACCTATAACCCTCCATCCTATTAAGTCCCATGTACTCATCCAGGAGTCTCTTAAAAGACCCTATTGAGTTTGCCTCCACCACCACTGACGGCAGCCAATTCCACTCGCCCACCACCCTCTGTGTGAAAAACTTCCCCCTAACATTTCCCCTACACCCCAGCACCTTAAACCTGTGTCCTCTCGTAGCAGCCATTTCAGCCCTGGGAAAAAGCCTCTGAGAGTCCACCCGATCTATGCCTCTCAACATCTTATATACCTCTAATAGGTCTCCTCTCATCCTACGTCTCTCCAAGGAGAAAGGACTGAGCTCCCTCAGCGTATCCTCATAAGGCATGCCACTCAATCCAGACAACATCCTTGTAAATCGCCTCTGCACCCTTTCAATCTTTTCCACATCCTTCCTGTAATGAGGCGACCAGAACTGAGCACAGTACTCCAAGTGGGGTCTGACGAGGGTCTTATATAGCTGCATCATTATCTCCAGACTCCTAAACTCAATCCCTCGATTGATAAAGGCCAGCACACCATACGCCTTCTTAACCACCTCCTCCACCTGCGGGGCCGATTTTAGAGTCCTATGGACCCGGTCCCCAAGGTCCTTCTGATCCTCCACAGTAGTAAGAGTCTTTTCCATTATATTGTACTCCTTCATCCCATTTGACCTGCCAAAATGGACCACTACGCATTTATCTGGGTTGAAGTCCATCCGACACTTCTTCGCCCAGTCTTGCATCCTATCTATGTCCCTCTGTAACTTCTGACATCCCTCCAGACTATCCACAACCCCACCAACCTTCGTGTCGTCGGCAAACTTACCAACCCATCCCTCCACTTCCTCATCCAGGTCATTTATGAAAATGACAAACAGCAAGGGTCCCAGAACAGATCCCTGGGGCACACCACTGGTGACCGACCTCCAATTAGAAAAAGACCCATCTATACCTACTCTCTGCCTCCTTTGGGCAAGCCAGTTCTGGATCCACAGGACAGCAGCCCCTTGGATCCCATGCCCTCTCATTTTTTCGAGAAGCCTTGCATGGGGGACCTTATCGAACGCCTTGCTAAAATCCATATAAACCACATCTACCGCTTTCCCTTCGTCAATGTGTTTAGTCACATTTTCGAAGAACTCCACCAGGCTCGTAAGGCATGATCTGCCTTTGACAAAGCCATGCTGAGTATTCTTGAGCATACTAAACCTCTCCAAATGCTCATAAATCCTGTCCCTCAGGATCTTCTGCATCAGCTTACCAACCACTGAGGTTAGACTCACCAGTCGGTAATTTCCTAGGCTATCCCTATTCCCTTTCTTGAAAATAGGAACCACATCCGCAATCCTCCAATCCTCTGGCACCTCTCCCGTCTCCATCGACGACGCAAAGATCATCGCCAGAGGCTCTGCAATCTCTTCCCTCACCTCCCACAGTAACCTGGGGTACATCCCATCCGGACCCGGCGACTTATCTATCTTGATGCCATTCAAAGATTCCAGCACAACCTCTTTGTTAAAGTCCACATACTCAATCTTTTCAGTCCACCGCAAGCCCACAGTACACCCACCCATGTCCTTCTCCTCTGTGAAAACCGAGGCAAAATACTCATTAAGCACCTCTGCCATTTCAACTGGTTCCGAACTGATTTTCCCGCCTTCACCTTTTATAGGCCCTATTCCTTCACGTCTCATCCTTTTACTCTTCACATATTTATAGGAAGCCTTTGGGCTTTCCTTAATTCTACTTGCCAAGGCCTTCTCGTGACCCTTTCTGGCTCTCCTAATTTCCTTCTTTAGTCCCTTCCTACAAGCTGTATACTCATCTAGATCCCTATCTTCGCCAAGCTCTCTGAACCTTTTGTACGCTTTCCTTTTCTTCTCGACTCGGTCCCGCACAGCTTTCATGCACCACGGTTCCTTTAACCTACCAATTCCTCCCTGTCTGCTCGGAACATTGTCCTGTAGAACCCTAGAAAGACATTCCTTGAAAAACTGCCACCTCTCTTCAGTAGATTTCCCCGAGAATACCTCCTTCCAAGTTACTCCTGTAATTTGCTGCCTTATGTCTTCATATTTCCCCTTACTCCATATATACGCTTTCCTAGCTTGCCTGATCCTCTCCTTTTCCAATACAAGCATAAAGGAGATAGAGTTATGATCGCTATCCCCAAGATGCTCTCCCACTGAGAGATCTGACACCTGTCCAGGCTCATTGGTCAGTATCCGATCAAGTACAGCCTCTCCTCTTGTAGGCTTGTCCGCATGCTGTGTCAGGAAACCCTACTGAACACACCTAACAAACTCCTCCCCATCCAATCCCCTTACCCCAGGGGTATTCCAATCTATGTTTGGGAAATTAAAGTCTCCCATCACAACAACTCTGCTATTATTGCAACTCTCCAGGATCTGTTTCCCTATCTGCTCCTCCACCTCCCTGTCACTATTGGGCGGCCGATAGAAAACTCCCAGTTTCCATAACCTGTTCTCATATCCTCCATTGCGACAATGCAACTTTGAAATAGAAGATATATTTTATTAAGGTGCACTATTTCAAAGGAAGCTGGTTAAAAAGATGCATCCTCCTAAACTCCTCCTTCAACCCACTCAGATGTCAAGGAAATGTAATCAGTTTGCCTCAATGAAATGAGTCACATATACCTTAACCTAATTCACATCATTGTGCGAGACCCAGTTAGAAGTGCTCTCTGTAGGATGATGCCAGAACTAAGTGAATTAATAAATGTTTCAATGTAGTTCCGTGTGTGCGAGGTTGGAGAGAAGAGCACCAGCTGAATAATGAGGACTATGCTCCTTGCACAATCTGGTTGCTGTGCATGTTTGTATTCAAAGCCAGAATAAACAATCTGTTTGAAAAATAATAGCTCGGCCCAAAATCAACTTAACAAGGGAGCATTAAGAGTTGGAGTGGTTTTTTTTCCAAAATGGATATTCACCATTTTACTCGGAGCTGGCACCAGGGATTATTCAAGTACTTTTATAGAGAGGGTTCACAACATTCTCATATGCATATTTGTATATTGCGCTGTGCATTGCAAGCTGCAACACAATAAACATAGCACAAGGATTCTACGCTTCCTTTTAAGTAAATTTAACTTGTATTACATGTATGGAGCAAGAATTTCACCCACCCCGCCCTCTGTTCTTTAAGTGTCCTTCACCTTGCCTGATAAAAGCAAGATAGCAACAGGACTGGAAGGCTCTAGTGAGGATTCTGTCAGATTCTTACAGTGAGTGATGCAAAGGGACACCAGGGTGTGGTTATGCAATGACAATCTGCATTAATATTCCACCTTTCATGTTGTAAAACATCCTGAGCCACTTCACAGGAATAATGATTTAAAAAACCTGACATCAAGCCACAGAAACAGGTGACCAAAAGTATTTAGAGTGCATGTCCTAGTCACATCGCCTAACGATATTATCACTAAACTATTAATCCAGAAACTCAGCTCATGTTCTGAGGGACCCGGGTTCAAATCTCACCACGGCAGATGGTGAAGTTTGAATTTAATAAAAAATATCTGGAATAAGAATCCACTGATGACCATAAAACCATTGTTGAATGTCGGAAAAACCCATCTGGTTCACTAACATCCTTCAGGGAAAGAAATCTGCCATCCTTATCTGATCTGGCCTACATGTGACTCCAGAGCCACAGCAACATGGTTGACTCTTAACTGCCCTCTTAACAAAGGCAATCAGGGATGGGCAATAGATGTTGGCCAACCAGCGACACCAATGTCCCACGAATGAAAAAAAAATGGCCTGTGCAAGCCACCCTGGGAAAGGCCTTGCACTTGGAAACAGGGACAGTATTGGAACATAGGGGGAGGTAATTTAGCCCGTGGGGACTGTTCCATCATTTCGTGAGATTATGTCTGATCTGCAACTTAACTCCACCTTTGTCCCATATCCTTTAATAACCTTAGACAAGACCAATCTATTATTCTTAGATTTAAAAATAACAATTGGTTTAGCATCTATTGTTGATCGTGAAGGAGAGTTTTAAACCTCGGCCTTTCGGAATTTTTTTTGTGTGGGCACTAAGGCTCTCATTCTTTGACTTTGTTATCAAGTCCTAAATTCACCCAGCAGCAGAATTTATTTCTCTCTATCCATCCTATCTGTTTCCCATAATATCTCGACAGCTTTTAATATTCTAAATTGCAGGGAGTTATTGATAGCAGTAGACCACCAGAGAGGATGCTTGAAGAGGAACCTTAACTTTTTGCTTGCTATCAGCTTTAGCTGAATTTATGGCACTCTTTGATTCAGACGGTTATGGGGTCAAAACCTTTTTTCCAGCAACTTAGAGTCGAAGATCTATACTGATGTTCCAGTGCAATATGAGGGAGCACAACACTGTTGGAGGTGAGGGCCCGAATTCTCCGACCTCACTCGTGGCTGGGATTCCCCAGTCCCGCTGCAGTGAACATTAATTTAGCTAAGCGTTAAATTCTCAGTTCTCGCTGGCAATGACAGGGGGTCGTATGACATTGGAGACTGCCGGCCAAGATTTTAAACTAAAATCCCCTCTCAGCTGAATGTAAAAGGTGTTATTGAAGAGGAACTAGGAAGTTCTCTCAGTGTCCTGGTCAATATTTATCCTTCAGCCAACAACAAGTAAAATGGATGGGCAGAATTTTCCCGATGCAGAGGTAGGCTTGAAGGTAGGATCGGAAGCAAAATTTGAAACCTGCACTACAGATTGGTGCCTTAACACGTTTGCAACTCTGTAAAATCTGGCTGGAGATGGGATCGAGGTGGCAGCGGTTATCCAATCAGGTTAATCAAAGGAACTTCTGGCATCCAACCAGCTCCCCTCTAACTCAAGAGGTCAGCAGTAGTTTTGAAAGGCAGTCTGCCAGGGACAGGAGATATGTATGCACCGTGAAAATGCAAAGGCTACGGCCTTGGACTCTAGCCTACTTATGGAGGGGTTTTTCCTCCATTCTGTTTGGCCCTACGAGCTGTTGGCCTTCTGTTTTTCCAAAGATTAATCAGGCTTCTGAACAGTTCTATTTGGAGGGACTGTACCAGATGGGGTTACTGTCTGCCCATTGGCCTGAGTGAGCCTCCCATCACAGGAACCTGTCTCCCATCCTTCATTGGACAGGGTGGCCCCAGAAGGCTAAAGTTTTTCCACGTGATACAAGATACTACCCAGTGATTCTATTCACTTATTTCTTTGCTGCTTGTTTGATCTTGCTCTGTAAAAATTGACTGCCAAATCTCCTACACTGCAACATCGACATCATTATGATGACGGTTGTGGAAATCTTCATTTTCTTTCACATTTTCCTTTCTGCCGGTCGCCTTCAAATCCTTCAGTTTTCTGTGTCCCTAAGCGAGCTGGTTGAGGAACGTCTGTTCCCAACTTTAGTCCTACACCAAGCCATGTAAAGGAGGTGGAGGCCTTGCTTCATGTGTAACCACCCTTCTTTCCTGAACTTTGAATCTGATTGTCCTAAGGTGTAAATAAGCAGAAAACCAATCCCAAAATGTGTAAGATGGTGCATCTGGAGTTTAAGAAGAATGAGAGTAGGGAATAATTTTGATGTAGAGAAGAATGAAAAGAAATAGTAAGAAGAAAAGTGCAGCACAGGAACAGGCCTTTTGGTACTCCAAGACGCCCTAACTAAACTGAAAAAAAACCTTCTGCCCTTACTCAGTACATATCCCTCTATTCTCTCCCTATTCATGTACCAATCCAGATGCCTCTTAAATGTTGCAAATGTGCCTACTTCTACCACCTCCTCTGGCAGAGCGTTCCAAGCACTCACCACTCTCCGTGTGAAAAATGTCCCATACACATCTCCCTTAAACTTTCCCCCTCTCATCTTGAACCTGCGCTGCCTTGTAATTGACACTTCCACCCTGGGAAAAAGCAACTATCCATCCTGTCTATGCCTCTCATGATTTTGTAGACCTCTATTAGGTCTTCCCTCAGCCTTTGTCTTTCCAATGAAAACAATCCTAGTTTATTCACCCTTTCCTCATAGCCAATGCCAGGCAACATCCTGGTGAATCTTCTCTGCACTCTCTCCAAAGCTTCCACATCCTTCTGGTAATGTGGCAACCAGAACTGCACGCAATACTCCAAATGCAGCCTAATCAAGATTCTATATAGCTGCAACATGATTTCCCAACTCTTGTACTCATATCCCCAGCTGATGATAAGCACTGTGACTTTAGAGTTAAGGTATAAAGTATATCATTACAACATTATCTTCTCCACTTGGACTCACTGTCAGCTCTTCATGAGAACTGGGAGTCAAAAGTGACATCACATACCTACAACTTGTAACAGGAAAGGATGGACAATAGTATTGCCAAAGGCTATATCAATCCATTTGAAGAAAGCTGGCCAATGATCCATGATGGGTGGGTTGCCTTCTTGACCAAGCATAAAGCAATTTTGTTCATGGGAATGGCACAAAACCAGCCATCACAAAAGCACAGAGAATTACGGGCTTGGAGGCAGAATAGTTTGACACATCCTGCCTGGCCCAGCTTTCTGAAAGAAACAGAGTTAACATTTCAGGCTATTCTGCTTGCATCAGGATCCGAAAAAAGGTTAAGGGATATAACTGATGCAAGTGCAGATCAAGGAAAGGGGAAAAGGGAGGGGAGGGAAAAGAAAAGAAGGACAAAACATAAAATTAAAAGGCTTATGATGAAAAGCGATGATGTACAAAAGGAGCGATAATGGGGCAAAGAGATGGATTTTGAGGAGGTGTAAATGGGAAACGGCAGAATCATTGCCAACCGTCTGTCTGAGAAAAAGGGATCGGAGGTTATTGAGAGGTCATCTTGAGAGCACCTCGATCAGAATGGAACTAATTGGAGGCTGCACTCTGCAGGGACCGAACATAAAATGGCAATTGGTGAAATAGTTATAGCCTGATTTCCAGACTGACTGGGGCCTACCGGCTGAATGAGACGAGGACTTTGGATTTTCTGTTTTTATTTATTTAAAATGCACCCCTAAGTCCTGTGTTTCCTTCCCACAAAATGGTGATAATTAAAATTAACCCTGGAATTAAAGACTGCCTTAAGAATGGCAAAAAAAAGTGCTTGCGAGTCAGGGTTGTGGGGTGCACAAAACTGTCAGACAAGAAGATTGTTAGACTGGTTTCACATACCAGGCACCATACTGTCTAAGCAGGGTCTCTTTTCGTTTGGAGCCTCTTCCCTTGATCTTCTTCCCACGCACATGTAAAGACACAATATGTGATTTTGTGTCTTAGTTGGCCGTTCCAAGACATCTGTGGGTTAAACAAAAGAAATTCCCCCATTTCAACTCATGGCCATCTATCCAGTCCTTTTTAACAGACAGCAGGTCATACACTGGTGATTCTCCCATTTTCCAATCTCTGCTCTGAAAGTGTGTTGGGATTGGCAAAGTGGAAAGATCCTCTTTAAGAATAAAGGAAAATATTGTGGATGCTGGAATCTGAAACAAAAACAGAAGATGCCATAAAGTCTCAGCAGGTTGTCCTATTTTCCTTGTCTTCAGCTCTGACGAAGGATAATCCTGACTCGAAATGTTGGTTCTACTCTCGCTCCACAGATACTGTCTGACCTGCTGAGATTTTCCAGCATTTTCTGTTTTTGCCCCTTGAAAAGATGTCTAGTTCATAGGATTATAGAATCCCTACTATGGAAAAGGAGGCCAGTCAACCCATCGAGTCTGCACTGACAACAATCCCATCCAGGCCTATCCTACCCCACGTAATTTCCCTGACACTAAGGGGCAATCCCACCCAGACCTGTTCCCCGAAACCCCAAGTATTTACCCCGCTAATCCCCCGAACCTACACATCTTGGAACACTAAGGAGCAATCCACCTAACCTGCACATCTTTGGAGTGTGGAGGAAACCAGAGCACCCGGAGGAAACCCACAAAGATACGGGGTGAATGTGCAAACTCCACACAGTCACCTGAGACTGGAATTGAACCCGGGTCCCTGGCGCTGTGAGACAGCAATACTAACCATTGTGCCACCGTGCCACCCTATATAAGCTAATATAATATATAATTATATAATCTTGTATTATATAATCTTATATTGAGGTTGATCTTTCTCTACATCCTTCTCCCCTATGCATTCTGTGAATGGTATGCTTTGCCTGTAGGTGCAAGAAACAATATATTTCACTGATACCAATACATGTGACAATAGACAATAGGACAGTTAGAGATGGGCAATAAATAACTGGCCTAGCTGGCCTAGCCAGCGCTGCCCAGTTCCCAAAGACAAATAAAATAAAGCTAGATGTCGGAAGAGAGCTTAAAGACGGAAATGGAGCAGTTGGGAAAATGGTCTGTTTTTATGCAAGGAGTAACTGAGATCTGAAACATTCCTTCAATATATTCAGTTAACATTGATTAATTTAAGTAATATTTCACCTAATGATTCCAATGATTTTATGACAAGTTATCCTAAATAATTTAGAGTACAATTAACCTCATCATTTTAAAATTACATTTTACTCTTAATAGAATTTGCGTGCTGCTGCTTCCTGGGCTGTTATTTCTTTATTGAAGAAATCATGAAATTTCACAATCAATTGAAAAGGACGGAGAGTTGCTTTGATTCTTAGTCTGGTTAGTCCCTGAGCTATCCATTTCTGATCATGATGCTGCATATTGAGACGTGAAAAGCTTTTGATAGTGGAGGTGTGGAATGCATAAATTGGCAATTATGGGATCACATTCCTGGAGAGCCATGCACAGACAGGCATGATGGGATGGATGGCCTCCTTCTGTGTTGTCGGTATAAAGTGAGCAACATCAATTCAGCCGCTCGATATGCGTCTCAGCGAGACCTTGGTGTCCTCGTACATCAGTCGCTGAAAATAAGCGCCCAGTTACAGCAGGCAGTGAAGAAGGCAAATGGTATGTTGGCTTTCATAGTGAGAGGATTTGAATATACAGATGTTTTACTGCAATTGTATCGGGTGTTGATGAGGCCACACCTGGAGTATTGTGCACAGTTTTGGTATCCTTATCTGAGGACAGATGTCCTTGCCATACAGGGAGTTCACCAAAGGTTTCTGTGATCCTGTGACGGCAGGTTTGTCATATGAGGAGAGATTAGCGGCACGGTAGCACAGTGGTTAGCACTGCTGCTTCACAGCTCCAGGGACCTGGGTTCGATTTCTGGCTTGGGTCACTGTCTGTGTGGAGTTTGCACATTCTCCTCGTGTCTGCGTGGGTTTCCTCCGGGTGCTCCGGTTTCCTCCCACAGTCCAAAGGTGTGCGGGTTAGGTTGATTGGCCATGCTAAAATTGCCCTTAGTGTCCTGGGATGCATAGGTTAGACGGATTAGTGGGTGGATATGGGGGTATGGCCTGGGTGGGATTGTGGTCAGTGAAGACTCAATGGGCCGAATGGCGTCTTTCTGTGCTGTAGGGTTTCTAAGATTTCCAAGATTTCTAAGATTAAGTCAGTTAGGATTGCATTCATTGGAGTTTAGAAGAGCAAGAGGGGATCTCATAGAAACTTATAAAATTCTAACAGGGTTAGACAGGTTAGATTCAGAAAGAATGTTCCCGATGGTGGGGGAGTCCAGGAATTGGGATTGTAGTTTGAGGATCAGGGGTAAACCTTTTAGAATTGAGGTGATGAGAAATTTCTTCACCCAAAGTGGTGAATGTGTGGAAAATAGCTCAGGACAAAACATTGTCAGATTTCAAGAGGAAATTAGATATAGCTCTAGGGGCTAAAGGGATCAAGGTTTACGGGGGGATATGGTGGGAAGGAGGAACCTGGATATTGAATTTGATGATCAGCCATGATCATAATGAATGGCGGAGCAGGCTCAAAGGGCTGAATGGCCTTCACCTGCTTCTAGTTTCTAGGTTTCTATGTCTCTCTTGATTTTAAACTTCAACTGAAATCGATATCGCCATGTTGCAATGTCACCCAAAATGTAAACTACCCACAAGGGTATTCCCTGGTAATGCTCACACTGAGACCATCCTTTCAAACCATGAATGTGCAGGTCTCACTTCTTGAGTAACTTGTGAGGCCTGTTGGCTTTAAGAGCAGTGGATTGTGAATCAATCCATTCAATGTTATCATCCACTGTCACAGGAACAGGAGTAGACCAGTAATGTTAATTGAATCTAATCAAAGGAATAAATTAGTATTAGATCTCAGTTCCACCCTGCACAAAAACAGGCCATTTTCCAAACTGCTCCATTCTAGTGTATAAGCTCTCACTGGACACCTGGCTTTATTATATTTGTCGAGGGGTGTAGGCTTCGCTGTCTATGCCAGCATCCATTGCTCGTCTTTAACTGTCCTTGAGAAGGTGGTGATCAGCCACCTTCTTGAACCACTTCAGTCCATGTGTTGTAGGTACACCCACAATGCTGTTGGAGGTCTCAGCTCCTTAAACCTGTTCCGCCATTCAGTAAGATCATGGCTAATACGTATCTTAACTTGATCTGAACTCGCCTTGGTTTGTCAGTCCTTAATAATCTTGCCTAACAAAAACCCATCAATCTTAGATTTGAAATTTCAATTGACCCCTTAGCATCAACAGAATTTTGAGGGGAAGGATTTTCCACCACGCTTTGTGTGATGAAATGCTTTTGGACATCAGCCTCTACGTTTATGATTGTGACACTAATAAATAAACTTTAAACTGGGTAAGATACTCTATCGGTGCAGACTCTATGGGATGAATGGCCTCTTCTGCACTATATGGATTCTATGATTCTATGACATCTGCCTCTACATTTATGATGGTGCCTACCTCTTGTTCTGGACAACTTGCCAAAGCAAATAGTTTCTCTCTAGCTATCCTATTCAACCATTTTAAAGACTTGGGATTAAGTTACACTTTAACTTTCTATTTTCACACAAACCAGAATTCCAGAACTAGGGGGTCATAGTTTGAGGATAAGGGGTAAACCTTTTCTGACTGAGATGAGGAGAAATCTCTTCACCCAGAGAGTGGAGAGCGTGTGGAATTCACTACCACAGAAAGCAGTTGAGGCCAAAATGTCTGATTTCAAGAAGAAATGAAATATAGCTCTTGGGGCTAAGGGAATAAAAGGACATGGGAGGTAAGGGAGGACCAGGATGTTGAATTTGATGAGCAGCCATGATCAAAATGAATGGTGGAGCAGGCTTGAAGGGCCGAATGGCATACTCCTGCTTCTAGTTTCTATGTTAAGCCAGGTCTGTACAACTTGATTTCATAATTTACTGCTTTTAACCCAGGTTTGGCTCTGGTGAATGTGTGTGGTACACCCTCCAACATCACAATACCTTTCCTGAGGTGAAAGTAAAATCCTGCAGATGCTGGAAATCTGAAACAAAGCAGAAAGCACTGGAAATTCTCTGGCAGCATCTGTGGAGAGTTAGTGTTTTGAGTCAAATGTGAACTTTCTTCAGGATTGGAGGAGTTCTGTAACGAGAGCCTGACTTCACTCAAAACATTTGCTATCTTTCTCTCTCCGCAGGTGCTGTCAGAACTGTTGAGTATTTCCAGCCTTTTCTATTTTTATTTGTCTTTCCTGAGGTCAGGTACCCAGAACGGGACACAGTATTCCTGGTTAGGTGGATTGGCCATGCTAAATTGCCCCTTAATGTTTCAAGATGTGTAGATGGATTAGCCATGGTAAATGTGTAGGATTACAGAGACAGGGCAAGGGAGAGGGCTTGGGTAAGATACTCTGTCAGTGAGTTGGTGCAGACTCGATGGGCCGAATAGCCTCTTCTGCACTGTAGGGATTCTGTGAATCTAACCAGAACAGCTGTGATCCAACTTCCACCCTTTTTGTCACCAAACCTTCTGAGAGGTGAAGGCTAAGAGGATTTGTTGGATTATCTATTCATTAGAGTTCTGGAAGGAGCGTGGGAGAGTTTCTTCCCCGAGTTCCTCCTTGTATGATTCTTAAAATTTAGGAATTACATTCAGTATGGGAGGGTCATCACACGAGTGCTCAATAGAACTGTCCTAAAGGGGCCCGTACTGGCTCAGTGATAGTGTGCATAGCCTGAATGTTACAAGCCGGGGCATACAAGTCAGTGGCCAGCCTGGCTTCGCTTGGCCCTGTTACCATGCAGCGCTTTTGCCAACGTGGGCCATCAATTGGCTTCAGGTAGGACTTGAGCCCCCATCAGGGAGGAGGCCCCCTCTCTGAGCACTGCTAGCCAATCAAATGGCCATCACAAACAGTCCTGCTGGGACTGCAGGCAGTTCACGAAGAAGAGGAGCCTGGGAAGCCCTGGGCAAAGCTCAGTCTGGGGTCTCGCTTGGACTAGATAGTCAGGCCCTGGCAAGGTGGGCTGGGCTGGGTTTGGCAAGTTCGGACAGTGGGGGGAAACAAGGGGCAGAGAATACTTTGGGCACAGGCCAAACCATGCCCCCACCCCCAACACTCCCGCCACAGCCCACAAATAGGGGGCAAGGTTTCATCTGTGACCTCGCCGCTTGGTGCTGTTCTCCCAACCACAGATATAATCCCAGCAGCAGCAGGAGAAAGCCCTCAACGACCTCAGCTGAACCATGGGGATATGGGCCACCGATGCCTCACCTGCCATGGTAACGGTACCCCCTGGCGTAGGTCCAATTTTACACGTTCCTCCTGCTCACCATCCTTAGGAGGGTTTAAAATTCCAGCCTCTGTCTCTGATTCAGAAATTTTGTGGGATCAAGTCTCTCTCTAAAACTTGAATGCATAAGCCGTGTTGGTACTCCTTTGCAGGACAGCCTGAGTGCTGCACTGTCAGAAGTGCAGTCTTTGAAATGAACTGTTAATCTGTTCATTTGATTCCAGGCTCGGATGACTGTCTGTGTGGAGTTTGTACAATGAAATACTTCCTGACATGGCATGGTGACACAATGATTAGCACTGCTGCTCACAGTGCCAGGAACCCAGGCTGAATGATCTTCTTCTGAGCTTTATTACTTTATAACTTTACAATTTTAAATCGGTCATCCTCCTCTTTTACTGTTTGTGAGACTTTGCAAAGTTCAGGTTGGCTTCAGATGAAAATTCTTTGCCTAAGATCAGTGGATGCAAAAAAGGTCGATATTAATAATGACCTCTTGGTTTTCCAGTTTTTTGTTAGTTCAGGATTTTAGTAAAAGGGGTGTTGGTTCCATACCCCTTTTCCTGTGCTGACATGTCCTGGCACAATTACCCCACTCCCAGGAGCCTGAAACAGCTTCAGCCTCTTGACACTTCCCACCCACCCTGAGAATGTACCCCCCACCCCAGTCTTGCCCCTCAGCAATACTATGGGAATTCAAATGGTCTGATTTGATAATGGTAATGTCTTATTAAATGTGCTCACATTCCTCAAACATTGCTATGCTAATAAGATTGGGTAATACTTAATTCTACCAGAGTTGATCTTGCCCTGGGCTCCTGTAATCAAAAGCAAATGACCTTGTAAAAGCTGTCAGCTGAATTTGAAGCCCATTGTTGTTTTTTTCCTGTAGTTTTATTTTAACTTCAGATGGAATTTCAAATCTCTGAACCCTGATTCCATACCTTCGTCTTCTCTGGACTGATATAAAAATTTTCACAGAAAAACAGGCTATTAAGTGTACTTACCTGAAACAGTGACAATTAGTCTCATTCTCCTGCTGCTTTCCCATAGGAGAATCCAGATAAGCACACAGAATCATACAGTGCAGAAGAGGCCCATCAGCCCATTGAGTCTGCACCGGCATGTGACAAACATCTGAACTCCCACCTAATCCCATTTACCAGCACTTGGCCCATAGCCTTGAATGTTATGACGTGACAGGTGCTCATCCATGTACTTTTTAAAGGATGTGAGGCAACCCGCCTCTGCACCGCCCAGGCAGCGCATCCAGACCGTCACCACCCTCTGGGTAAAAGATTTTTCCTCACGTCCCCCGAAACCTCTTGCCCCTCACCTTGAACCTTTGTCCCCTCGTGACTGACCCTTCAACTAAGGGGAATAGCTACTTCTTATCCACTTTGTCCATGCCCCTCATAATCTTATACACCTCAGGTCACCTCTCAGTCTTCTCTGCTCCAAATAAAACAACCCAACCCTAGCTAATCTCTCTTCATAACTTAAATGTTCCATCCCAGGCAGCATCCTGGTGAATCTCCTCTGCACCCCGTCCAGTATAATCATATCCTTTCTATAATGTGGCAACCAGAACTCCACACAGTACTCCAGCTGTGGCCTCACCAAAGTTCTGCGACGGAGAAAGGAATTGAAGGATATGATGAGAGGGTGAGATAAAGGAGGGCTCAAAGGAAGATCACATGGAGAAAAGACCAGATCAGCCCAAAATGGCCTGTTTTAGTTCTGTAAAATTCTATGTAATTTTACAAATTCATTGCTCATTGCACCAGCACCTTTCACAACGTACCAATGAAGTGGTGACTCTTGAAAGTCTTGAAATTATTGACTTTTTATGTGCCAGGCCTTTCGCAATGGGAATATCAACTTACAAGTGCTAAGACAGGTTACTTGTGTGTGGGTTTGTTTTCAAATATTCTAAAATTCTGGTTATAAAGTTGCTCTCAGTTATGTCATGATTCAGAATATAGGCCAGTCAAATTTTTGTTTGTATTCAAAAGCTGACAGCTTTTCTTTTGTACTCCACTTCCTCTTCAAATCCACTGCCTACAAGTTTCTCGCCGCTATACTTTCCTCTTCTCTTTGCTCTTGGCAATCTCCCCTCCATCACTCACCCCCACTCCCTGCTCCCCAACCTCCCCCTCCCCCCCCCACCCCCCATGCCCCTGCCCCACAGTTCCATTTTCTCTCTACAACAGTTGACCACTATTCCAATCCCTTCGCAGCTACCTTTTGGAATGATCCCATAATCTTCACTGACTCATGTGCTGGTTCCTGAGTTTGCCCTTTCTCCACCCAACCATCTCAGCATCTGCACCTCATTTGTCTCCAGTCATCATTTTCTCTTGATGTTACCCGAGTTTCTGCCCTATACAACAAGGCCGGTCTCTCAAGGGCTTTGTAGAATCTTCCTTTCAATTTCAGAGATATTCTTCTGTCACATAACATTCCATAATTGTATTTCTTCCAATGAGTCCAACCAGCACTAATTCTGTTGCTTAATTTCAATTCTTTCAATTTCATTCAAGTCTTCACTTAAGATCGCTACCTCTTCATTGTGATCCTCTTTCCTGGGCTCAAATGGGCAGTCCATAAATTGGGCCTGTCTTGCAATGCCTATCTCCAGCTCTCCAGAGACTTAGTCAAGAAGACAGTTCACCACCACCTGCTCAAAACCACTGAGGCATGGGCAATAAGTGCTGGGGGGATAGGAGGAAAAATATTTTTATCCAGCGAAGAAAAGTTGGAGAGGGAGTAGGTGCTTTTTGTTGAGGTTCACCCCAAGCAGCTCTGTGACACAGGACGCTGTGTTCTACCAGTTGCTCCCAGACCCGCACACAGTGACAAGCACCAGTTGCTGCTGGAGGATCATCAACTCGGTGAAAGACGCTCTTTAGTCTGCCCGAAACGTGTTGATCTTCCAGTGCAAAGAATTGTCTTCGACTGAATGTTGCAGACTGGCACATTCCAAGGTCCAGGACTACATGCTGAGGGATGCACTAAAGCTTGGGGCAGCCGCCACCAAAGTGCAATGGGGAACAGGTCACTGCATAAGGCCTTTCAGCCAACGTGGACTTCGGGATTAGTAACCGGGTAAACCCCTCGGACTGTGTTTTAATTCTAACTGCATACAACTTGATTGAAATATGGTAAAGTGCCAATGTATATAATTCATAAAGAATTTTATTCAGTCATGGAAATATTGAAATATGTGTAATATTCTCATTACTGAACTGAAGCACCTCAGAGTACATTCTGATCTCTGGAGAAAATGTGAACATCATTGCACTTTAGTGTTAGAACAATTTGAAATGGGTTGTGATGTGTCTTTAGAGTTGATATGAATCAATTATATTTTTGCAAATAAAAAGACGAGAAAGCAGTTAAAATACAAGATTAGAATGGTAAAACAGTTTGCAATGTCTATCTTGCACTCTAACATTTCGGGCAAGTACAAGGTACATGCAAATTAGAAAGCTAACTGTACTCATACACACTACGCTTCATAGAAAATGGCAGGTGGTGACCCAAGTCAGTCCATGGATTTCTTAACTATCCACCCAGTCAGTCCAAAACTGCGAGTGAACCAATCTCACTGAAACTTTGTCTTTCTCACAAGGATTCAAATCTTAACTTTTGAAGCTCTTGCCTTGTACTTCTCTCTAAAAGACGCTCCAACCCAGATGGCAACAGTGACAGCCCACCTCACAGAGTTCAATCTCTCAATCTTCCGAGAAATCATTCCCCTGGTCCCCGAGTGCATTCAAGCATAAAATTACCATCAGGATGCTGGATCAGACCCCATGGTATATTGTGAAGCCGGACTAGACCCCAACAATGTTGCTATTTTGGCATATTGTGGCTTCGCCTCAGGAGTAATTCCACTGACGCATTAGCGATCTTTCATCAAAACAAATTTTATTCATAACATAGTTTAAGTAAAACTCTAACAAAATGAAGAAGTTTAACTCTTAATCATAGAAAAATCTTGAAACATGAAATGAAACAACTCTGAATTTCTAACTGATAACTATTTTAGTTCGAATTAAGCAACATTTCTCTTATAGATGTAAATCCCATTTTCAGAATAGTTAGCCAACACAGATATATTACTGATGTCAGGCTAACCGTTCTATAATTCTCCACTTTCTCTCTCAATTCTTTTTTATAAAGTGAGGCATTAGCTACTCTCCAATCCACTGGAGTCTATAGAATGCTGGAAAATGATCACCAATGCGTCCACTATTTCTAGGGCCACTTCCTTGAACACTTTGGGATGCAGAGCATCAGGCCCTGGGGACTTATTGGGTTTTAATCCCAGCAATTTCCCCAATACAATTGCCTGACTATTAAGGATTTCCTTCAGTTCTTCCTTCATGCTAGACTCCCTCCCCATAGTATTTCTGGAAGGTTATTTGTGTCCTCCTTAGTGAAGACAGGTCCAAAGTATTTGTTCAGCTAGTCTGCCATCTCTTGTGGCCCATTATGAATTCACCTGATTCTAACTGTAAGGGACCTACATTTGGCTTCACCAGTCTTTTTCTCTTCACATATCTATAGAAGTTTTTGCAGTCAGTTTTCATGTTTGCTGCAAGCCTATTCTTGTATTCTATTTTCCCCTTCTGAATTAAACCCTTTGTCCTCCTCTGCTGGATTTTAAATTTCTCCCAGTCCTTAAGTTTGCTACTTTTTCTGGTCAATTTATATGCCTCCTCTTTGGCTTTAACACTATCCCTGATTTCTTTTGTTAGCTATGGATGAACCACCTTCCCCGTTTTACTCTTACGCCAGGCAGGGATGTACAGTTGTTGAAGTTCATCCACGGGTCAGTAAATTTGCGGATGACACTAAAGTCGGTGGAGTTGTAGACAGTGTGGAAGGTTGTTGCAGGTTACAGAGGGGCATAGATAAGCTGCAGTGCTGGGCTGAGAGGTGGCAAATGGAGTTTAACGCGGAAAAGTGTGAGGTGATTCACTTTGGAAGGAGTAACAGGATTACAGAGTACTGGGCTAATGGTAAGATACTTGGTAGTGTGGATGAACAGAGAGATCTCGGTGTCCATGTGCATAGATCCCTGAAAGTTGGCACCCAGGTTGATAGGGTTGTTAAGAAGGCGTACGGAGTGTTCGCTTTTATTGGTAGAGGGATTGAGTTTCGGAGCCAGGAGGTCATGTTGCAGTTGTACAAAACTCTGGTGCGGCCAAACTTGGAGTATGGCGTACAGTTCTGGTCGCCGCATCATAGGAAGGATGTGGAAGCATTGGAAAGGGTGCAGAGGAGGTTTACTAGGATGTTGCCTGGTATGGTGGGAAGGTCTTATGAGGAAAGGCTAAGGGACTTGAGGTTGTTTTCGTTAGAGAGAAGAAGGTTAAGAGGTGACTTAATAGAGGCATACAAGATGATCAGAGGATTAGATAGGGTGGATAGTGAGAGCCTTTTTCCTCGGATGGTGATAGCTAGCACGAGGGGACATAGCTTTAAATTGAGGGGTGAGAGATATAGGACAGATGTCAGAGGTAGGCTCTTCACTCAGAGAGTGGTAAGGACGTGGAATGCCCTGCCTGCAGCAGTAGTGGACTCGCCAACATTAAGGGCACTTAAATGGTCATTGGATAAACATATGGATGATATTGGAATAGGGTAGGTGAGATGGGCTTTAGATTGGTTTCACTGGTTGGCGCAACATCGAGGGCCGAAGGGCCTGTACTGCACTGTAATGTTCGATGTGTTCTTTAAATGTCTACCATTGCCTATCCACTGTCAAGCCCTTAAGTATCCTTTCCCAGCTTATCCTAGCCAATGCACGTCTCATACCATCAAAGTTAGCTTTCCTCAAGTTCAGGACCCTAGTCTCAGATTCAACTGTGTCACTCTCCATCCTAAAGTAGAATTCTACCATATTATGTTCACTCTTCTCCAAAGGATCTCGCACCAGAAGGTTGCTAATTAATCCTTTCTCATTACACAATACCTAGTCTGGGGGATGACCTGCTCTCTGGTTCATTCCTCAACATATTGGTCAAGAAAACCATCCCTTATACATTCCAAGAAATCCTCCTCCAGCGCATTGCTACCAGTTTGGTGAGCCCAATCAACATGCAGATTGAAGTCACCCATGCTAATTGCTGTACCCTTACTTCACGCATCTCTAATTTCCTGCTTGATGCCATCCCCAACCTCACTGCTACTATTTGGTGGTCTGTACACAACTCCAACTAGCAATTTTTGTCCTTTGGTGTTCCGCAACTCGACCTATACAAATTCCACATTGTTCAGGCTAATGTCCTTCCTTACTATTGCATTAATCTCCTCTTTAACCAGCAACGCTACCCCACTCCCCTTTCCTTTACATCTATCTTTCCTGAATATTGAATACCCGTGGATGTTGAGTTCCCATCCCTGGTCACCCTGGAGCTAGGTCTCCGTGATTCCAATTACATCATATCCATTAATGACTGTCTACGTAGTTAATTCATCCACGTTATTACAAATACTCCTTGCATTGAGACACAGAGCCTTCAGACTAGTTGTTTTGGCATTTATTGCCCTCTTAGAATTATGATGTAATATGGCCCTTTTTGATTTTTGTCTTTGGTTTCTCTGCCTTCCACTTTTTCCCTTACTGCCTTTTGTTTCTGTCCCCACTTTACTTCTCTCTGATTTCCTGCATCAGTTCCCAACCCCCTACCATATTAGTTTAAATCCTCCTCAACAGCACTAGCAAACACTCCCCCAGGACATTGATTCCACTCCTGCCAAGGTGCAGACCGTTCAATTTGTACTGATCCCAATTCCCTCCGCACCAGTTCCAATGTCCCAGGGATTTGAATCCCTCCCTCTTGCACCATCCTTCAAGCCAGCTTGACATTCCTACTCTGACTACCACGTGACACGAGTAGCAATCCTGAGATTACTATCTTTGAGGTCCCACTTTTTACTTTAACTCCTATCTCCCTAAATTCAGCTTGTAGGACCTCATCCCATTTTATATCTACATTATTGGTGTCTATATGCACCATGACAGCTGGCTGTTCACCCTCCCCCTCTAGGATGCCCTGCAACCACTCCAAGACATCCTTGACCCTTGCACCAGGGAGGCAACATACCATCCTGGAGTCTCATTTGTGTCCGCAGAAACGCCTATCTATTCCAATTACAATTAAATTCCCTATCATTACAGCTCTGCCACTCTTTCCTGTCCTCCTATGTAGCAGAGCCAGCCATGGTGCCATGAACCTGGCTGCTGCCGCCACCTTCCCCTGATGAACCATCTCCCCAACAGTATCCAAAACAGTATATCTGTTTTGGACAGAGATGGCCGCAGGGGACGCCTGCACTGCCTTCCTACTCTTCCTGTCTGGTGGTCACCCATTCCCTATCTTCCTCAGCAATTTTTATCTGCTGTGTAACCAACTCACTGAACGTGCGATCCACAATTTCCTCAGCATTGCGGATGCTCCAAAGCGAATCCATTCGCAGCTCCAGACCCATCAAGTGGTCTAACAGGAGCTGCAGCTGGACAAGCGTCCTTCATGTGAAGGTGCCAGGGACATCAGAAGGGTCTCTGAATTCCCACATCGCACAAGAGGAGCATGACATGAGTCTGGGATCTCCTGACTTAACCATGACTAGTTAAATTAACAACAACTACAATGCCAAGAGAAATAAAAGAGAAAAAAGAAAAGAAAAACTACTTGCGACTGGCGGTGTTCCGCAGGGATCAGTTCTGGGAGCTTTGTTGTTCGTAGTATATATAAATGATTTGGAGGAAAATGTAGCTGGTCTAATTAGTAAGTTTGCAGATGACACAAACATTGGTGGAGTTGCAGAGAGTGAAGAGGATTGTCAGAGGAAACAGCAAGCTATAGACCGGCTGGAGACTTGGGTGGAGAAATGGCAGATAAAATTTAATCTGGACAACTGTGAGATAATGCATTTTGGAAGGTCCAATGCATTTAGGAATTATACAGTAAATGGTAGAACCCTTAGGAGTATTGACAGGCAGAGAGATTTGGACGTACATGTCCACCGATCACCGAAAGTGGCAACGCAGGTGGATAAGGTAGTCAAGAAGGCAAACGGCATGCTTGCCTTCATCGCTTGGGGCATTGAGTACAAATATTCGCAGGGTCATGCTGCAGTTGTACAGAACCTTAGTTAGGCCTCATTTAGAATATTGTGTACAATTCTGGTTGCCACACTACCAGAAGGTTGTGGAGGCTTTGAAGAGGGTAAAGAAGAGGTTTACCAGGATGTTGCCTGGTCTGGAGGGTATTAGCTACGAGGAGAGGTTGGATTAACTTGGTTTGTTCTCACTGGAAAGACGGATGTTGAGGGGTGACTCGATAGATGTTTACAAGATTATGAATGGCATGGACAGAGTGGATAGTCAGATGCTCTTTCCGAGGGTAGAAAAGTCAAGTACTAGGGGGCATAGGTTTAAGGTGCGTGGGGAAAAGTTTAGAGGAGATGTGCGAGGCAAGTTTTTTTTACAGAGGGTGGTGAATGTCTGGAACGTGCTGCCTGTGGGGGGGGTGGCGTGGTGGGAGCAGGTATGAAAGCGGCATTTAAGGGGCAACATGAATACATGAATAGGATGGGAATGGAAGGACACAGACTCCATAAGTGCATATGGTTTTAGTTTAGGCAGGCACCATGATCGACGCAGGTTTGGAGGGCCAAAGGGCCTGTTCCTGTGCTGTACTTTTCTTTCTACTTACTAGTCACCAGCCAATCACTTCCCTGCTGGCTGTGACATCACAGTTCAATTTCTTTCTACTTCTCACTTGCCCTCGAGTCTCCCTCGCAGGTCCACCTCTCCACTCCTCCCAAAGGTGAGCATCACTTTCCCCTCAGCATTGAATTCCCACTCAGTCCAAATTCCCACTGCCCTCACTCTGGCTGAATCTCACTCCAGCTGCAAGTCTCTCTCTCTCTCTCTCACTGATGTGCACAGGCTCATTAGTCATGCGCTTGCTGAAACCACTGCCTTAAATACAGCTGAGGTGAGCTGAGATGACTCACACACCCAGTTAAAATTCCGAAATGTTCACATCTATTGAGGCCCTAATTAGGCTTCAGTTGATTGACAGATAACTGCCACTTAGCTACTGGGTCAGTATTCCATCCGCAAGCATATTTTCTGTGTTCAATTCTCAGTTTGAGACAATAACGACAACGTGGCTTCCTTCGACATCAATTCTCCTCTGATCAAAATCTCTTTTCGTCATTTCAAAATGTTATTGAGATGCTTTCTCTGCTCCCAAAAAAAAAGTAATTTGGTATTCCTGTTGGGTGTTATCTCTGAACATTTTAAGATCTTTGTAGTTTCTCCTGATGCAATCCAAACGGGTCTTATTTAATTCTCTTTGAGCACCGTCAACCACTTGCTCACTCTGAATGTTTAGTTTGCTTTCCAATATTATATGTCTGCAAGATGAAGGCATGTAAAATCGCCAGCACCAACACACCCTCATGCATTCTATGCCCGTTTTGAGCAAGAGGTCAGCGAGAGCATGCCCGGCACCCTGGAACCCCAGATGAACCCGTATCCGAGGTCACCATTGCAGATGTCAGAGCGGCTTCTCAAAGGTCAACCCATGGAAAGTGACCGGCCCGGATGCGGTACCTGGACGAGCACTCAGATCCTGCACAAACAAGCTGGCAGGGTATTCGCAAACATCTTCAACCACTCTTTACGACAATCTGAGGTCCCTACGTGCTTCAAGAAGATGACCATCATCCCCAAAGATGTGTAGGTTAGGTGGATTGGCCATGCTAAATTGACCATTAGTGTCCCAGGATGTGTGGTTTACAGGGAAGAGTGGGTTAAGTACATGGGGTTACTGGGATAGGCCTGGGTAAGATGCTCTGTCGGAGAGTCGGTGGAGACTCAATGGGCTGAATAGCCTCCTTCAGCACTGTTGGGATTCCATGAGTTGGGAATGTCAGTGTAGTAACATGGCTCTTTAAGGGGGAGGTGGCGGTGTTCCCTATGGATCACCCTGGTCGGAAGCTGAGCCAATCGGAAGGAGGGCACGTACCATGGGTCAAGGAAGGGCTTGCAATTGGAGCCAGGGAGTTGAGCAGAGCAGTCGCATTGTAATTGTAATCAAGTCAGGCCTTGTTGTGTATGTGTGTCAGGTCACAGGGATAGGGCAGGGGGAGGGCCTTCTAAGATGCTCTTTCGGGGAGTTGGGGCAGATTTGGTAAACCCTTCTTCACTGTAGGGATTTTATGGAAAGCAGTATCTCTCACCTCCTGTTCACTGTGTGGACCCAAGGATCCCAAAGCAGCCTGGGAGAATTTGGATTTTGTCTCATTGCCTCTTCCAGCCATTTATTTCCCCTACTTCCTTCAGTTAGAGTATTCCTCCTCTTAAAGAGATATTGGTTGCCCTAAAGTGATGCCAAGCTGTGCAATTTCCAGTTTCTCCTCCCCATCGCCCCACCGCACCCCCCCTCCCCCCCCCCTCCCAGCCTCCCCCAACTTTTCCTTAAACAGGCATGAAGCCAATGAATTTTAAGGCAAGGATAGATATATTTTTGAATTTTAAGGCAAAAATAGATACATTTTTGAACAGTAAAGGAATTAAAGGTTCTGGTGAGTGGGCAGGTATGTGGAGCTGAGTCCACAAAAAGATCAGCGATGATCTTATTGAATGGCGGAGCAGGCTCAAGGGGCCAGATGGCCTACTCCTGCTCCTAGTTCTTATGTTTTTATGTTTAATAGCACTGCCCGAGAAGTTAGGACCAGAAAGTTTGAACAAACTGAAGATCTTTTCTCGAGAAAAACGAAGTCTGAGGTGCGACCTGCTAGAATTTTGCAAGAGTGCAGATAAAATTGAAAAAATGTACTTGTTGGGGAGACCGAGAATAGGGCCAATAAACACAATGCAGTTATGAGCGATTGAGGTTAAAAAACATTGTTGCATTTTAACCAGATAGTTAGTTACATGATGGTGCCAGAAGATACTGATCGGGTTAGATGAAAGTGGGTGGGGGGGAGGGGGTGATAGAGAGAGAGACTCACGTCGGGAAGCAATTCCAGCATGCATCAGTTGGGCCAAATGGTCTGTGCAGACATACGTGAAGCCAGCATTCCAACAATTTCGGGCAAATTAGCATTAATCCAACAGTCAGATTTGATGAAACAGGCTTAAGGAGCTGAATGGCCCAGTCCTATTCCTATTTGTAGATGCCACTCAAAAATCAAACATGGCATAGCGCCACCATATCCATAAATGGTGAACAGAGACTTGACAGATGCTTTCCTCGGGGGATGAGATCAATGGGGTGGACTACACGACAGAACCAGTCAAGCAGATCTGTGCAGGACTGGAGATGGGAGGGTTCAATAGTCTCCTCTCATTTCATCCCTCTTGTGTTAGACTATGTGAACTGTGTCTGATCTCTCTGCACTGATAACTAGCCTAAAGGCTACCCTCTCTACTCTGTCAGTGATAATATACCAACAGTTTTAAACGTGCCTGGGTGAGCTTGATTCAACAGCAGAGTCACAGAACTCACTCTGGAATGAATCCTGCAGATTGGAAGGTAGCAAATGTTTAAGAAAGGAGGGAGAGAGAAAATGGGGAATTTACAGACCTGTTAGCCTGACATTAGCAATAGGGAAAATGCTAGAATCCATTATAAAGGAGGTGATAACTGGACACTCAGAAAGTAATGGCAGGATTGGACAAAGTCCAAGATTGTGACAGGCTTTGATAGAGTGGATAGTCAGAGTCTTTTTCCCAGGGTCAAAGGATCAATTACTCGGTGGCAGAGGTTGAAAGTGAGAGAGGGAAAGTTTAAAAGAGATGTAAGGGGCAAGTTTTTCACATGGAGGGTGGTGAATGCCTGGAACGCACTGCCAGAGGAGGTGGTGGAAGCAGATTCTATAACGATTCTATAACAGATTCTATAACAAGAGGCATCTGGATAGATACATGAATAGGCAGGGAATAGAGGGATATGGACCACATAGAGGTCAGAAAATATTGGATTAGAGAGGCATCTGTGTCGGCACAGACTTGGTGGGCTGAAGGGTCTGTTCCTGTGCTGTACTGTTCTGTGTTCTTTGAGTCAACGTGGATTTGTGAAAGGAAAGTCATGTTTGACAAACCAGTGGAGATTTTCTGAGATGGCATTAGCAGAATAGATAAGGGGGAGCCAGTGGATGCGGTGTATTTGGATTTTCAAAAGGCTTTTGGTAAGTTCCAGAAAAAGGTTTCTAAACAAAATGAGAGCACTTAAGATTGGGGTAATATACAGGCATGGACTGAGGATTAGTTAATTAATAGAAAACAGAGAGTAGGAATAATAATTGATCATTCTCAGGTCCACAGGCTGTGACTAGTGGGGTGCCACAAGGATCAGTGCTTGGCCCCAGCTATTCACTATATATATTAATGATTTAGATGAGGGAACTAACTGTAATATCTCCAGATTTGCAGATGACACAAAGCTGGGTGGGAGGGTGAGCTATGAGAAGGATACAGAGATGCTGCAGTGTGATTTGGCCAAGCTGAGCAAGTGGGCAAATGCATGGGCAGATGCAGTACAATGTGGATGAATGTGGCAGCAAAAACAGGAAGGCAGATTATTATCTGCTCACAGCTCCAGGGTCCTGGGTTCGATTCCCGGCTCGGGTCACTGTCTGTGTGGAGTTTGCACATTCTCCTCGTGTCTGCATGGGTTTCCTCCGGGTGCTCCGGTTTCCTCCCACAGTCCAAAGATGTGCGGGTTAGGTTGATTGGCCAGGTTAAAAAAATTGCCCCTTAGAGTCCTGGGATGCGTAGGTTAGAGGGATTAGCAGGTAAAAATATGTGGGGGTAGGGCCTGGGTGGGATTGTGGTCGGTGCAGACTCGATGGGCCGAATGGCCTCCTTCTGCACTGTAGGGTTTCTATGATTCTATGATTCTATCTGAATGGCTATAAATTGAGGCCCCAGCCACTCACAATCCATGTCAATAATTTGGATGTGGGGAGCAAATGTAATATTGTCAAGTTTGCTGATGACACAAAGCTAGGTGGGAATATGTGTTGGGGAGGATGTAAAGAGACTTCAAGGGGATTTAGACAGGGTGAGTGAGTGGGTAAGTACATGGCAGATGGCATTTAATGTGGAAAAATGTGAAGTTTTTCATTTTGGTAAGAAAAACAGAAATACAGAGTAATTCTTAAATGGTAAGAGATGGTAAGCGATGATGTCCAAAAGGTCAAGAGTCACAGAAATGTAACATTCAGCTCCTGCAATTTAAAGCCTTGGTGAGGCCCCACCTGGAGTGTTGTGTACGGTTTTGGTCTCCTTACTTAAGGAATGATCTACCTGCCATAGAGGGAGTGCAACAGAGGTTCAGCAGACTGGTTCCTGGGATTAGCCTATGAGGAGAATTTGAGGAGATTGGCCTGTTGTTCTCTGAAGTTTAGAGGAATGAGAGATGATCGCGTTGAAACATACAATCTGCTTACAGGCCTCAAAAGGCAAGGCACAGGAAGGATGTTTCCCCTGTGCCAGGATCTTCTGGTCCCAATACTGTCAAAGGGGTTTCCCGTTGTTCGCACTCTCAGCCGCTGATGAACCCATGGTGAGGGCTTGCCATTGGTGAGGCTGAACGACGCCGCCGCCGGAAGTAACTGGAAAATCTCTCCCAGAGTATGTTCAAGATAGAGATCGATAGATTTCTAAGTAGTGAAGATATCAAAGGATATGGGGATAATGTGAGAAAATGGCACTGAGGTAGAAGATCAGACATGATTTAATTGAATTGTGAAGCAGGCCTGAGGGGCTGTTCCTATCTGTGTTGTAGGGTAATTGTTGAATTAACTATAGGGTACCCCAGGGCTTCCCTCCTGACCTGAGCTTTCTTCATATCAATCAGCTGTGTCCGTTATCAAATACAAGCCACTCGTTTGTTAATAATTCTACTCTAGATTCACCAATTTTCTTGAGACCACCTCCTCAGGGAATCACCATCGTCAGAGGTCTCAAAATGAAGTGACAGAATCGTTTGATCAGGATCTTTTCCATGCTTTTCAATGGGCAAAGAAAGATTTGCTTCTTCAGTTAAAAGTACAATTTCTTCCTATCACTTGCCAGTCTAACAAAAAGCAACATTATGAAAGCTAAGTTCAACTCCTGGCAGATCTCAGAGCTTGTGCACATCCATTGACCATTAACAGGAAAAAGGGCTGCAGGTAGAAGACTTTAAGTAAGAGGGCTCAATGGAAGCCCTGGTAATTGAAGAAGACTCAGGAAATGTCCTGATGATTCAAGATGGCGACTGAAGTTTGGTGACCCCATTTTGCAAGCTACTAGAGAAAAGTTACCCTTTTGGAGCAGTAGTATTCTGCTTGACTTGGCCAAAGATCTGAAGTTGTGCTTGTGAGTCAGTGCTTGAGTGCTCTAGTACCCAGGGGAATGAAATCTTAGCAGACAGGATTGAAACCCTTTGAGATTAGCATTACTGATGATGTCCAAGTTGGAGTGACTTTTGGAGACAAGTCCACGGGCGGCACGGTAGCACAGTGGTTAGCACTGCTGCTTCACAGCTCCAGGGACCTGGGTTCGCTTCCCAGCTTGAGTCACTGTCTGTGTGGAGTTTGCACATTCTCCTCGTGTTTGCGTGGGTTTCCTCCCACAGTCCAAAGATGAGCGGATTAGGTTGATTGGCCACGCTAAAATTGCCCCTCAGTGTCCTGAGATGCGTAGGTTAGAGGGATTAGCGGGTAAATGAATAGGATATGGGAGTAGGGCCTGGGTGGGATTGTGGTCGGTGCAGACTCGATGGGCCGAATGGCCTCTTTCTGCACTGTATTTATATAAGTTTGAATCTTTGAAGTTGAAGACTAGAGTCCCTCATGAGCATGAGCACGAGAGCTTCAGTGACATTGGCTGACTCGATTGGTTGACATTGGAGTCCTCGTGCATCAGTCGCTCAAAGTAAGTGCGCAGGTACAGCAGGCAATAAAGAAAGCAAATGGTATGTTGGCCTTCATAGCGAGAGGATTTGAGTATTGGGATCGGGATATTTTGCTGCAATTGTATAGGGTGTTGGTGAGGCCACACCTGGAGCATTGTGTGGAGTTTTGGTGTCCATATCTGAGGAAGGATGTCCTTGCTGGAGGGAGGACAGTGAAGGTTTACCGGGCTGATTCTTGGGATGGCAGGTTTGTCATGAGGGGAGATTAAGTCGGTAAGGATTATATTCACTGGAGTTTAGAAGAGTGAGAAGGGATCTCACAGAGACTTCTAAAATTGTAACAGGGTTAGACAGGGTAGATTCAGAAAGAATGTTCCCAATGGTGGGGGAGGCCAGAACTATGGGATCATAGTTTGATTTCAAGATGAAATTAAATATAGCTCTTGGGGTTAAAGGGATGAAGGGATATGGGAGGAAGCGGAGAATCAGGATATTGAATTCGATGATCAACCATGATCATAATGAATAGCGGAGCAGGCTTGAAGGGCCAAACGGCCTACTCCTGCTTCTAATTTCTATGTTTCTATGACTCAAAAAGTGTTGAGAAATCAGTGGCCTCTGTTTTGGCCATTTATTGGGGAGTGTGGTGTGTTTGACCACAGTTGACTTGTTAATTCACATGTACCTCATATGTACCCTGAATGTATAAGGCAGATATTTAAAGATAAATTGTTTTATCTTTATGACCTTGTATAGCAAAGTTTATTTTTGATTGTTCAAAATGCATGGAATCTTATGGTCCTATTCTTTTAGCAAGCATCTTGGATTTCAAACTTTGCCGACTTTAAACAAAACACCTAATCAAATCTTACCAATAACTTTAGGGTCGTGTCTCAGAACAGCTATCATTTCTTGAATTTCATGGTTCCATGTGTCTTCATTATCCTCATATCACCTCACGTCTCAAATCGAACTTGTATGCCTCCTTAATTGTTTTTTGGTTTTTCATTTGTGGGACATGGGCGTCGCTGACTGGCCAGCATTTATTGCCCATCCCTAGTTGCCCTTGGAGGGCAGTTGAGAGTCAACCACATTGCTGTGGTTCTGGAGTCACATGTAGATCAGACCAACTAAGAACGGCAGACTTCCTTCCCCAAAGGTCTTTAGTGCACCAGATGGGTTTTTCCGACAATTGACAATGGTTTTTATGGTCATCATTAGACTCTCAATTCCATATTTCTTTTAATTGAATTCAAATTCTACCATCTGCCATGGTGGGATTCGAACCCAGGTCCCCAGAACATTAGCTGAGTGTCTGGATTAATAATCTCGTGATAACACCATGAGGCCATCGCCTCCCTTTTGTTGTTGTGATCGACTCCAAAAAATTTGGCTTCTTCCTTATTGTTCAGAATGTAGGTCATTTCTGCTTTGGTTGCAATGAAAATATTTGAATCACAAAATGTTCTTAAAATTGCACTGCTTAGATTCTCGTTCAACTTTCTGATAAAATGTGCTTGTGTCACCACAAGGGGTAAATTTTCCGGTCCTGCCCACTATGGGAATTGTCGCGGGTGGGACGGAAAATTTGACAGCTTTCTGAAAGGACCATTACCCTCGGGCAGGAATTTCAAATCTTGGGACAGGCATGGCCGTAAAATTCAGCTCAAAATCTTAAATGATTCAGTACAATTGGGGAGTGTAATAATAATGTCATCATTTCATTTTTTTCTTTACATCATAACTGTGGTAACCTGTTTTCTTTTCAGTAATATAACTAAAAGATCTCTCACCAAAAATAAAATGCTCTTAATGATATACCCTCCTGCTTCAGCTATATAGATCCCTGGTTGGATCAAACCTGGACCACCCCGAAGCAGTTCTTTGGAAGTATATATTGGACCTTGGAGGAAGTCCAGCATCAGTTTACCAGAATGATGCCCGAACTCCAGGAATGAAATTAAGAGAGTTAAATAAACTAAGCTGTGTAGCAGGATCATTGGAGATGTCAGGGAATGGTCACTCTGGCGCTTTTGTGACCCAGGTCTAAGTAAGGGTCCAATTAGAACAAAGAGTATAGAACATTACAGCGCAGTACAGGCCCTTCAGCCCTCGATGTTGCGCCGACCTGTGAAACCAATCTAAAGCCCATCTAACCTACACTATTCCAATATCATCCATATGTTTATCCAATGACTATTTAAATAGTCATGGAGGGCGGCACGGTAGCGCAGTGGTTAGCACTGCTGCTTCACAGCTCCAGGGTCCTGGGTTCGATTCCCGGCTCGGGCCTGTCTGTGTGGAGTTTGCACGTTCTCCTCGTGTCTGCGTGGGTTTCCTCCGGGTGCTCCGGTTTCCTCCCACAGTCCAAAGATGTGCGGGTTAGGTTGATTGGCCAGGTTAAAAATTGCCCCTTAGAATCCTAAAATGTGTAGGTTAGAGGGATTAGTGGGTAAATATGTGGGGGTAGGGCCTGGGTGGGATTGTGGTCAGTGCAGACTCGATGGGCCGAATGGCCTCCTTCTGCACTGTAGGGTTTCTATGATTCTATGAAATGCCCTTATGGTCAGGATTACAAGCCATAGCCAGCAGTGGCAGTCAGGCAGAGAATTCTTCAGGAAGTGGACTTGTGCTTCCTTCAATCAAACACGAATAAGGTAATAGCAAGCCACCTCATGCATTCTTTGCCGAGTTAAAATTGAAAATGAGTGCCTTACTAGCAACAGAAGAGGAAAGCGTACAAACACAAGGTGTGGAGAAATGAGTAAGAGACCAGCATTTTGGCACTCACTATTACCATGGCGGCACGGTAGCACAGTGGTTAGCACTGCTGCTTCACAGCTCCAGGGACCTGGGTTCAAATCCCGGCTTGGGTCACTGTCTGTGTGGAGTTTGCACATTCTCCTCGTGTCTGCGTGGGTTTCCTCCGGGTGCTCCAGTTTCCTCCCACAGTCCAAAGATGTGCGGGTTAGGTTGATTGGCCAGGTTAAAGAAATTGCCCCTTAGAGTCCTGAGGTGCGTAGGCTAGAGGGATTAGCGGGTAAATATGTGGGGGTAGGGCCTGGGTGGGATTGTGGTCGGTGCAGACTCGATGGGCCGAATGGCCTCCTTCTGCACTGTAGGGTTTCTATGATTTCTATGATTACAAATAAACAAGAGTTGTATTCCCTGAAATTGTAAAGGTGAAGGGGTAATTGTAGCAATATTCTCATGAATGGGTGGGATGCTCCAGTCTTGTCTGTGGTGGGACCCATTGCGAGCAAGAACCTTGGCGTTCCAACCAAAAACTCCGTTCACTTTCAGTGACGCTGGAAAATCCCAGCCGCGGACAAGGATGGAAGGTTTGGGCCAATCGCTCAAGGTGCAAACGGATTTCGTCCTTAAACCTCGATTATGATGAAATCAAGATCACTTGCTTGGTCTTCTACTCTGTCCCAGGACATCGAAAATTCTAATTCCATAACCACTCCCCCCTCAGTGTTCTCTTCCTGCAATCTCTGGGCTTTTAAAACCTCAGGCCATCGTTACTGAACCATGGTTGCTTAATTTAGCCCACACCTAGAGATGGCTGGAATTGTGGGTTCAAAAGCGCCTGCTATTAAATAATCCAAATCATCTGTGGTGAGGAAGAGACACATGATGAATTCCCAATCACCATAAATTGAAGTTATATTTGTGCTGCCCTGATGTTAATTTTGCCAAAACCAAAAGAATTGCCATCTCCACCTGAGCCTCCGCATTGTGTGTCATAGTCTGACTGGCTTAATGCTGGTAATATCAAGTATTGTTGTGACAGCCATTTAGGGCTGGTAATTGATGTCGTAAGGGCGTTGTTAATTATTTATGGTTTTAACATGCAAGTCATCCTTGGAGGTTCAGAAACGGAACTATGAAACTGTGAACTCTCAATCCAGTTAATTGTTTCTTGTGTTTTCTTTTCAAATTTTACATGATCAAATTTGTCGATTATTTTTCCCTCTCTCTCATCCTTTATTTCTCTGACTCTGATTTGTTCTTTCTGTTTTGTTCTCTTGTCTTAAAAGTTAATTGGTTAAGAAGATGGACTATTGAAACTGACATTCATGAGGTCCCAGGTGCCCTGTGGCCCTCTCCGCGCTATTCACAGCTCACATTCCCAACAACCTGTGTCACAAAAATAACAGAACCTGAAAGGTGAGGTAACAAATTAATTCATGATTCTCGCTACGAGATGTGCAACTTCAGCAACTTGTCTTCGCTTCTACATTCCTTCAACAGCGATGATGCCTTGCATTTTGCAACAAGCCCCTTTCTCGAGGTTTATCAAATTAAGCTTATGGAATATACTGGCAGAACTCATAAGGAAATGTTTGCAGTTTTGCATGCAACTTTGCCAACAGTTCATTCCAAGCACATCACCGATACGAGTTGAAACTTCAATAATGACAATAATAGAGCCATGCAGCACAGGAGTCCATTTGGCCCATAAGGTCTGCACCAGCAAAGAATTTCCAATTAGTATTCTATTTATTAGTGTCACAAGTAGGCTTACATTAACACTGTAATGAAGTTACTCTGAAAATCCCCTACTTGCCACACTCCAGTGCCTGTTCGGGCACACTGAGGGAGAGTGTTAGCATGGCCAATGCACCTAACCAGCACATCTTTCAGACTGTGGGAGGAGACCGAAGCACTCGGAGGAGACCCACGCAGACACGGGGAGAACATGCAGACTCTGCACAGACAGTGACCTGGAACTGAATTTGGGTCCCTGGTGCTGTGAGACAGCAGTGGTAACCACTGTGCCACCTCTTCACTTTTCCCCTTTGTGTTCCATCTTTAGGATAGGGGTCAGGTCTTCCACCTGAGTAGAGCTCCTTGTCCATTAGGCTGCTAGTTAGCAGATAAACAACAGACTGAGCTACGCAGTTCAGTAAGTCAGTATTACCTGTTCCACAAGCCTGAGGCCCACAACACATGACTCCCATCTCTCCACCATCGTAGACACAGGATAGAAACATAGAAACATAGAAAAACTACAGCACAAAACTGGCCCTTCGGCCCCACAAGTTGTGCCGAACATATCCCTACCTTCTAGGCCTACCTATAACCCTCCATCCTATTAAGTTCCATGTACTCATCCAGGAGTCTCTTAAAAGACCCTATTGAGTTTGCCTCCACCACCACTGACGGCAGCCGATTCCACTCGCCCACCACCCTCTATGTGAAAAACTTCCCCCTAACATTTCCCCTGTACCTTCCCCCCAGCACCTTAAACCTGTGTCCTCTCGTAGCAGCCATTCCCACACTGGTAAAAAGCCTCTGAGAGTCCACCCGATCTATGCCTCTCAACATCTTATATACCTCTATTAGGTCTCCTCTCATCCTACGTCTCTCCAAGGAGAAAAGACCGAGCTCCCTCAGCGTATCCTCATAAGGCATGCCACTCAATCCAGGCAACATCCTTGTAAATCTCCTCTGCACCCTTTCAATCTTTTCCACATCCTTCCTGTAAGGAGGCGACCAGAACTGAGCACAGTACTCCAAGTGGGGTCTGACGAGGATCTTATATAGCTGTATCATTGTCCCCGGACTCCTAAACTCAATCCCTCGATTGATAAAGGCCAGCACACCATACGCCTTCTTAACCACCTCCTCCACCTGCGGGGCCGATTTTAGAGTCCTATGGACCCGGACCCCAAGGTCCTTCTAATCCTCTGCAGTACTAAGAGTCTTTCCCTTTATTTTGTACTCCTTCATCCCATTTGACTTGCCAAAATGGACCACTACGCATTTATCTGGGTTGAAGTCCATCTGCCACTTCTCCGCCCAGTCTTGCATCCTATCTATTTCCCTCTGTAACTTCTGACATCCCTCCAGACTATCCACAACCCCACCAACCTTCGTGTTATCGGCAAACTTACCAACCCATCCCTCCACTTCCTCATCCAGGTCATTTATGAAAATGACAAACAGCAAGGGTCCCAGAACAGATCCCTGGGGCACACCACTGGTGACCGACCTCCAATTAGAAAAAGACCCATCTATACCTACTCTCTGCCTCCTTTGGGCAAGCCAGTTCTGGATCCACAGAGCAGCAGCCCCTTGGATCCCATGCCCTCTCACTTTTTCTAGAAGCCTTGCATGGGGGACCTTATCGAACGCCTTGCTAAAATCCATATAAACCACATCTACCGCTTTCCCTTCGTCAATGTGTTTAGTCACATTTTCAAAGAACTCCACCAGGCTCGTAAGGCACGATCTGCCTTTGACAAAGCCATGCTGAGTATTCTTGAACATACTAAACATCTCTAAATGCTCATAAATCTTGTCCCTCAGGATCTTCTCCATCAGCTTACCAACCACTGAGGTTTTACTCACCGGTCGGTCATTTCCTGGGCTATCCCTATTCCCTTTCTTGAAAATAGGAACCACATCCGCAATCCTCCAATCCTCCGGCACCTCCCCCGTCTCCATTGACGACGCAAAGATCATCGCCAGAGGCTCTGCAATCTCTTCCCTCACCTCCCACAGTAACCTGGGGTACATCCCATCCGGACCCGGCGACTTATCTATCTTGATGCCATTCAAAGATTCCAGCACAATCTCTTTGTTAAAGTCCACATACTCAATCTTTTCAGTCCACCGCAAGCCCACAGTACATCCACCCAGGTCCTTCTCCTCTGTGAAAACCGAGGCAAAATACTCATTAAGCACCTCTGCCATTTCTACTGGTTCCGTACAGATTTTCCCGCCTTCATCTTTTATAGGCCCTATTCCTTCACGTCTCATCGTTTTACTCTTCACATATTTATAGAACGCCTTAGGGTTCTCCTTACCCTACCTGCCAAGGCCTTCTCATGACCCCTTCTGGCTCTCCTAATTTCCTTCTTTAGTTCGTTCCTACAAGTCGTATACTCATCTAGATCCCTATCTTCGCCAAGCTCTCTGAACCTTTTGTATGCTTTCCGTTTCTTCTCGACTAGGTCCCGCACAGCTTTCGTGCACCATGGTTCCTTTAACCTACCAACTCCTCCCTGTCTGCTCGGAACGTTGTCCTGTAGAACTCTAGTAAGAGTTTTAACAACACCAGGTTAAAGTCCAGCAGGTTTATTTGGTAGCAAACACCATTCGCTTCCGGAGCGCTGCTCCTTCGTCAGATGGAGTGGAAATGTGCTCTCAAACAGGGCACAGAGACAGACATTCCTTGAAAAACTGCCCCCTCTCTTCAGTACATTTCCCCGAGAATATTCATCATCTGGATTCCAAAGACTGTTAAATGTCTCAGCCATTAGGAACTGAAAGGAAGATTGTGGGGCCTTTGTTATTACAGATGATCCACCTCTTTCTGGCCAGCCTATGTTATTAAATGCAGATAGCCTTTGCATTAATCTTGAAGTGAGGTTGTACAGTCCACAGGGAGTCAATAGTGACCCCTCAGAGATAACAAGGCATGTGTTTTCCTAAAACTGCCAAGTGGTGTTTTTTATTCAGGGGGTCACAAACAGACATAGGTTCAGCCACTTTAAAGGTCTTTGTTCAGTAAAAAACATGATGTGGAGATGCTGGCATTGGACTGGGGTAAACACAGTAAGAAGTTTAACCACACCAGGTCCAAACCTGTTGGACTTTAGCCTGGTGTTGTTAAACTTCTTACAGTAAAAAACATACAGTGTTACATCTTAGTCCCTCATACTCCACTACCCACTGTATTGCCAATATCTTAAATCCCTATTGTTCTGGATACCAACCCTCCAGTCACTGAGAATATCTCCTTATTTAGTCTATCAAAACTCTTATTTCAAACACCTTTATTAATTCTCTCCTTAATCTTGCTGGATAATTTGCTTTCTCCCAAAGAAGTTCAGATTAAAGCTCTTCTGGCGACCTGGTCACATAGCAGGATCATTTCACATCAGTTAAACAGTTGAACCCGGCTTTAAAAACAAAAATAGTACATAAAAACCAACCAGAGATAAAATCCTCTCCCTCTGATGCTGTGCTAAAGCTAGGTAGACAGTCACTGTTACAGAAAGGGAGAGCAAGCACCTCAATTATCATTGAATGTTCCCCTTCTGTCAACTGAAACTCAAGACTGAAATGTTACTTACTTCCCAGTTGCTGGCAATGCATTTAAATCTTCACAGAAGCTTGAGCAATTATAGGACCACTCAGTCATAGCAAAACTTCAAAAGCAACACCTTGAATAAAATGATTCAATGTAATGTGGCATAATGCAAATACAACTGTTATATTATTAATTTGATTTCAATTATTTCTCTGCCTTCACCTGGTTTCAGAACAGAATGTTTTATAGTTCACTTTAAAGAGTGAGATAACTTGTGGTTTCCCACACTGCAGGCTTCCTGACAGAAAGTTATAGCTATCTCTGCACTTTCTGCAAAGAGGTATGTCACTATTCAGTGGGCCGAGGCCAACAAAGCATCAGTCGCCTTTTTGAAAGATCTGTGAGCAACAGGCTGACAAATAATGCAAGTCTCAAGGAGTTGACAGTAGTGCAGTTCAAACCGGTGCTGCACTTGATGTCCACTGGCAGCTATCCTTTAACTGCAGCTGACCAAAAGCCTCCTTGCAGCAGTTGTCACAATTCCGCAACTGGGTTCCTGCTAACTCAGAACATGCAAATTATCTTCAGTGTGTTATATGGCCACTTGGGCATCATAGAAACCTAAAAACATAGAAGAGCCATTTGGCTCTTCAAGCCTGCTCCACCATTCATCACGATCATGGCTGAACATCCAACTCAATAACCTAATCCTGCTTTCTCTCCAAAACCTTTGATCCCATTCACCCCAAGGGCAATATCTAGCTGCTGCTTGAAAACATTCAATGTTTTGGCATCAACTACTTCCTGCGGTAATGAGTTCCACAGGCTCACCACTCTTTGGGTGAAGAAATGTCTCCTCATCTCCATCGTAAATGGTCTACCCCGAATCATCAGACTGTGATCCCTGGTTCTGGACACACCCACCATCAGGAACACCCTTCCCACATCTACCCTGTCCAGTCCTGTTAGAATCTTATAAGTCTCGATGAGATTCCCCCTCATTTGTCTGAACTCCAGCGAAAACAATCCTAACCAAGTCAATCTCTCCTCATACATCAATCCCACCATCCCCAGAATCAGCCTGGTAAATCTTCACTGCACTCCCTTGAGAGCAAGAACATCCTTCCTCAGAAAAGGAGACCAAAACTGCACACAATATTGTAGGGTTGGCCTCACCAAGGCCCTGTATAATTTTTTTTCATACGTGGAACATGGGCATCACTGGCTGGCCAACATTTATTGCCCATCCCTATTTGCACTTGGAGGGCACTTGAGAGTCAACCACATTGCTGTGGCTCTGGTGTCACATGTTGGCCAGACCAGGTAAGGATGGCAGATTTCCTTTCCTAAAGGACATTCGTGAACCAGATGGGTTTTTCTGACGATCGACAAAGGTTTCATGGTCGTCAGTAAATTCTTAATTCCAGATATTTTTTATTGAATTCAAATTCCACCACCTGCCATGGCGGGATGCAAACCTGGGTCCCCAGAACATTAGGTGAGTTTCTGGATTAAAAGTCTGACGATAATACCACTAGGCCATTGCCTCCCCAACTTCTCCTTGCAACAACACATCCCTACTCTACTCGAAATCTCATGTTTTGGTTTCGCTCCCACTTGAACATCCTCCAACATTCTCTTGGTCAACCATCTCTTGGCTGACCTACATTTTACATGCAGTGGTAATTAATGTCAGGACAACAAGAGCAAGTGCATGCACAAAGAAAATTCTCGACTTTCTGATCATATGCCCTACATCCCTGAAGGAGATTAGCCAGCTCCATAACTAACCAAATCCTATTACATCAAAGAGTTCCAATATCGTCCAACTGAAATTACTTGGGGCATATTTAGCACACAATTAGATGAACCATCCATTGCTAGATTTGGCTGGACTGAATTTGGTATTTACTAAAGATCCTCAGACAGCACCTTCCAAACCCACGACCACTTCCATCTAGAAGGACAGAGGCAGCAGTTACATGGGAACACCACCACCTGCAAGTTCCACACCAAGCCATTCACGATCATGACTTGTAAACATAGCCATGATGTGGAGATGCCGGCGTTGGACTGGGGTAAGCACAGTAAGAAGTCTCACAACACCAGGTTAAAGTCCAACAGGTTTATTTGGCAGCGCTAGCTTTCGGAGCCTCAAGCTCCTTCTTCAGGTGAGTGAGGACTTGCGTTCACAAACAGGGCATATAAAGACACAAACTCAATTTACAAAATAATGGTTGGAATGCGAGTCTTTACAGGTGATCAAATCTTAAAGGTACAGACAATGTGAGTGAAGAGAGGGTAAAGCACAGGTTAAAGAGATGTGTATTGTCTCCAGCCAGGACAGTTGGTGAGATTTTGCAAGCCCAGGCAAGTCGTGGGGGTTACAGATAGTGTGACATGAATCCAAGAACCTTGGCTGGCCTACATGTGACACCAGAGCCACAGCAATGTGGTTGACTCTCAACTGCCCTCCAAGTGCAAATAGGGATGGGCAATAAATGTTGGCCAGCCAGTGATGCCCATGGTCCACGTATGAAAAAAATTATACAGGGCCTTGGTGAGGCCAACCCTACAACATTGTGTGCAGTTTTGGTCTCCTTTTCTGAGGAAGGATGTTCTTGCTCTCAAGGGAATGCAGCGAAGGTTTACCAGGCTGATTCCAGGGATGGCGGGACTGATGTATGAGGAGAGATAGCCAAGTTCCACACACATGAGGACGGCCTCAAACGGGATCTTGGGTTCATGTCACACTATCTGTAACCCCCACGACTTACCTGGGCTTGCAAAATCTCACTAACTGTCCTGTCTGGAGACAATACACATCTCTTTAACCTGTGCTTTACCCTCTCTTCACTCACATTGTCTGTATCTTTAAGACCTGATTACCTGTAAAGTCTCGCATTCCAACCATTATCTTGTAAATTGAGTTTGTGTCTTTATATGCTCCGTTTCTGAACACAAGTCCTCACTCACCTGATGAAAGAGCTTGAGGCTCCGAAAGCTAGCGCTGCCAAATAATCCTGTTGGACTTTAACCTGGTGTTGTGAGACTTCTTATTATAAACATAGCGCCATTCCTCCCCAGTCTCTGGGTCAAAATCTTGGAAATCTTAGAATTCCCTTCTTAATGGCATTGTGGATTCAACCCGCATGTGAAGTGCAGCATTTCAAGAAGGTAGTTCACCACCAACTTCTCAAGGGTAACTAGGGATGGGCAATAAATTCATCCAGCGATGTCCATGTCCCACGAATGACTTTTTAAAAAATGCCTCTTTCTCTGTTGTTTAACCAGCCTATTGCTCCAAAATGGCTCATGGCTTCTTCCCTCCTCCTTCATCGCCCCTCGCGCCCCCCCCCTCCCCCCCCCCCGCCCCAGCTGACTCTCCTAAACCTCTCTCCCCCAACTTCCCCATCCTTGTGAACTTCCTTCGCTTCCTCAGCATTCCTTTTCCCTCCAAGTACATTATTTCCCAAATTTGCCACGGCACTGAGGTTGCTCTCAAAGTCACAAATGATGTCCTCTGCAATTGTGACCTGTCGCTCAGGATACAATATTCCCTCCCCATCCTTCTCAACCTCTGCTGCTTTGAAGTGGTCAACTCCATCATCCTCCCCCAGTGCTACTCTCCTGTTTGCTTGCTTGGTGACACTGTCCTACTCCTTCATGCCATTTTTGTCTATGAAATGATAGCCAGGGCACCTTCTGACATAATATCTATTTCCATCTCTGCACTGTCACCCCAGAGTCCACTATATTTCTACTCTTTGCTCCACTGTCTTTCTTCAATGACATGGTGTGGTGGCACAGTGGTTAGCACTGCTGCATCACATTGCCAGGGACCCGGTTTCAATTCCAGTTTTGGGTGACTGTCTGTGCAGAGTCTGCATGTTCTTCCTGTGTCTGCATGGGTTTCCTCCAGGTGCTCTGGTTTCCCCCCACAGTATAAAGGAATGCGGGTTGGATGGATTGGCCATGCTAAATTGCTCCTTAGTGTCCCAAGATGTGTCGATTAGGGGGAATTAGCGGAGTAAATATGTAGGGTTATGGCAATAGGGCCTGGGTAAGAGTTGGTGCAGACTCGCTGGGTCTCCTTCTGCACTACAGGGATTTTACATAGCCCCTTAACGATATCATCCAAAATTTTAGGGTCAACTTGTATGGTTGATCAACTTTCCCTCTTCATCAGCTTGTTCAACCTCACCCACTGATCTGCACTCTCATATTGCTTGTCTGATATCTGGTATTGAATGTGCCTCAAATTCCAGTTGTTAAACATTGGGAGCAGTGAAGGAAAATCTATTGGCAACTTCCACCAGCTTCATATCCTGGCCAATGTTTCTATTCCCAAACTTGACTGATACTTGGGTTTAACTGCACTGTTCGCAACTTTTGCCATCCTATTTAGAGTCATAGAGACATACAGCGCAGTAAAGGCTCTTCGGTCTATCGGATCTGCACCAACGATAACTACCACTAAATGCGCGATTCCCGGCTTGCGGCACTGTCTGTGCAGAGTCTGCATGTTCTCCCTGTGTAAGTTTCCTCTGGGTGCTCCGGTTTCCTCACACAGTCTGAAAGACGTGCTGGTAAGATGGATTGTCCATGCTAAATTTTCCCTCAGTGTACCCGTGATGTGGAGTTGCCGGCGTTGGACTGGGGTGGGCACATTAAGTAGTCTCATAACACCAGGTTAAAGTCCAACAGGTTTATTTGGGAGCACGAGCTTTTAGAGCACTGCTCCTTCATCAGGTGAATGGCAAATATATTGGCACAATATATTTTTCACCTCCCGAATTAACTGTTCCCATGTTCTCTTGGCTGACCTTTTATATTGCATGATGGCACTCACTTGATGAAGGAGCAGCGCTCCGAAAGCTCATGCTAACAAATAAATCTGTTGGACTTTAACCTGGTGTAGTGAGACTACTTACTCAGTGTCTCAGTGTACTCGAACAGGCGCCAGAGTGTGACGACTAGGGGATTTTCACAGTAATTTCATTGCAGTGGTAATGTAAGCCAATTTGTGACACTAATAAATAAACTTTAAACTAATCCCATTTTCCTGTACTCGCCTCTGGACCAATGGACCATAAGAATGGTGCACTGGATCACATTAACAAAATATTTGACCATGAGCTGACCTTCCAAGTACATATTGTCCCAGCAAGACCACTTGCTTGCCCCACCCACAGCCCCTTCTCCAACAATCCTGCCCATTCCTGCCCCCAATTCAGCCCATCAGCTGTGAAAATGCTCAATATATTTTTCACCTCCAGAATTAACTGTTCCCATGTTCTCTTGGCTGACTTTCTATATTGCATGCTCCTTAAACAACACCTCACGCAAAACTTGCTTCCCATGTCTTATTCCTCACCACGCCCTGCTCAACCTTTAGAAATGAACCTCTGTTTTTTTTAATGGCCTTATTTGCCACTTTTCGTACAACTCTTCACAATTCACACTCAGTGTTCATCTTACTTATGTGGCTTACTGGTACTCAAAATCTGAAATCAGAGGTATGTCACAGTGTTTTTTCTGTGAATACATACTCCCTGTGAGGGAGTTTCAAATGTACTTAAACAATGAGAACAGAGATAGCAACACCTTTCTTTAAGGGAGCCTGTAGTGTGGGGAACCACAAGTAATCTCACTCTTTAAAGTGAAATATAAAACAATCTGTTCTGAAAACAGGCAAAGCTAGAGAAATAACTGAAATCAAATTAATAATATAACAGTTGTATCTGCATTATGCCACATCGCATTGAATCATTTTATTCAAGGTGTTACTTTTGAAGTTTTGCTATGGCTGAATGGTCCTATAATTGCTCAAGCTTTTGTGAAGATTTAAATGCATTGCCAGCAACTGGGAAGTTTCAGTTGACAGAAGGTGAACATTCAATGATAATTGAGGTGCTTGCTCTACCTTCCTGCAACATTGACTGTATACCTAGCTTTAGCACAGCATCAGAAGGGGAAGATGTTACCTCTGGTTGATTTTTATGTACCATTTTTGTTTTTAAAGCCAGGTTCAACTGTTTAACTGATGTGAAATGATCCTGCTGTAACCAGGTCACCAGAAGGGCTTTAATCTGAACTTCTTTGGGAGAAAGAAAATTATCCAGCAAGATTAAGGAGAGAATTAATAGAGATGTTTAAAATTAGAGTTTTGATAGTGTAAATAAGGAGATATTCCAGTGGCCGGAGGGTCTATAGGGATTTAATGTCTTGGCAAAACAATGGGTAGTGGAGTATAAGGGAAGTTTTGCTCTGATTGAATTGACCAATAATTGCTCAAGCTTCCTTGAATATTCAAATACATTGCCAGCAACCGGGAAGTAAGTAACATTTCAGTCTTGTGTTTCAGTTGACATAAAGGGGACATTCAATGATAATTGAGGTGCTTGCTCTCCATTCCTGCAACATTCGCTGTATACCTGGTAACACAAGCAAGTGTTGAAGGTTGTAATGTTGAGCTGTGCAGACGGTTGTCATTCTCCAGGAAGGGATGGGTTAGAAATTTATTTCGCCTTATTTCCAGCCACTGAATTGCCATTTCTGCAGGTTGGTGCCAGAAGGCTCGATCCCAGTTGGGATGGGAGAATCCCACTGGATATTTCAGGATTAACCTGGATTGAGGTTGCATGCAGAAGATTACCAACATGAATGTGTAGGCAATATTGCACGTCATCAGGTCTTAAGTTTCTCAGGCCATAATTGAAGAGGTGTGGCCACTTAAAAGTAAGCAGCTTGATTGTAGGCAAAATTAATTTTCAGCCTTTCTAATGCATGAAATTCAAAAAATATCAACCGTTTACATTGCAGAACAGCTAAGTATTGATTTATTATTGGTTAGCACTGCTATCTCACAGCACCAGGTCCCTGGGTTCAATTCCGGCCTCAGGTGACTGCCTGCTTGGAGTTTACACATTCTCCCCGTGTCTGCATGGGTTTCCTCCGGGTGCTCCGGTTTCCTCCCACAGTCCAAAGATGTGTGGGTTAAGTTGATTGGCCATGCTAAATTGACTCTAGTGTCAGGGGGATTAGCAGGGTAAATATGTGGGGTTACGGGAATAGGGCCTGGGTGGGATTGTGGTCGGTGCAGACTTGATAGGCTGAATGGCCTCCTTTTGCACTGTAAGAGTTCTCTGATTATTGAATCATGCAATGGAAGTGACTATTGCTGGCCAGGCCATCATTTATTCCCCATACTTAATTGCCCCTTGAGAAGTTGGGGGTGAGCCACGTTCTTGAACCGCTGTAGTCCATGTGGTGCTGTCAGGGAGAGTGTTCCAGGATTTTGAACCAGCGACAGAGAAGAAAGGATGGCTTGTTACCTTGGGGGGAATTTTCAGGTGGCGGTGTTCCTGTGCATCTTGTCCTTCTTGATAGTAGAGGTCACGGGTTTGGAAGGTGCTGTTGAAGGAACCTCAGTGAGTTGCTGCTGTGCTTCTTGTAGATGGTACACACTGCTGCCATGCACTTTGGAAGTGGAGGGAGTGAATGTTTGTGGATGGGATCAAGTGGGCTGCTCTGTCCTGGATGGTGTCGAGTTTCTTGAGTGTTGTTGAAGCTGCATTCATCCAGGCAAATGGAAAATATTCTATCACACTCCTGACTTGTGGACAGGCTTTGGGGAGTCAGGAGGGGAGTTAGTCGCCACAGGATTCCTAGCCTCTGACCTACTCTTGTGGCCACAGTGTTTATATGGCTGGTCCAGTTCAGTTTCTGGTCAATGGTAACCCTCAGGATGTTCTTAGTGGGGATTCAGCGATGGTAATGCCAGTGAATGTCAACATCTCCACTTCTGACCTTACAATGAAAGGAACAAAACTGCCTGACACAAGTGTGTTGCCTGTAAACTTAAATCAACTAATTTAGTGCTGGCTAAATGCCAAATCTCAACCAACTTTACTAGTCTAATGCAGGGTAGTCTGCACCATGGGTTCTATCCACATTTCTCCATTGCATTCTTGGGCCATGGAAGCCACCTCTTCTTTGCTGCGTCATTCTGCTGCAGCAACTTGCATCTCCCCTGGATCCATCTTTAATTTCTCTATGTATCCCATTACCACCCTCATTTGCCCTGCATCATCATCCCATTTGTCATTCAATCACTACTGTCCCCCTCCTCAAGTATACTCAAACATTGGGGGCTGAATTGATATAGGGGGCTTTCCTGATCATTCAACATCGCAGTGCTGGAAGAGCTAAAGAAACGTAGGAACTGGCAGCGACAGATCAGTCCCTCCAACCTATTCTGCCATTCAATTAGATCACGGCTGATGCGTGTCAGCATGGGTCAACAACACAGCTGCACGAGTTGGATTTTTACAAGAATCTAACTGTTCCACCTTTTTAAAAAAACTCTAATTTGTTAACTCTCTTACAACTATGTGGATGCTGAAGGATACATCTATAGAAAGATATGGGTCTTGGAAAAAACACATAGGACGAGATTTTCCGACGGCACTCGCCCCAAACCAAAAACCCCCCCATGGTCTGCCCTCTCCCGCTATGACTCTTGTGGCGGGCGGATTGGGAAAATTTGCCCCATGGTGCATGCATGACGAAGAAGCAGGTTTTCACTCCTAAAGTGTGGCTCGGTGAATCCAACAGTCAAAGTCATATCCCAGAGTTGTTGCAAGATTCTCTCAAAGAGATATACTTGCTGCAGGTTATGGAGATCGTTACATGTAGCCTTGTTATCTGGAGGTCAGTTTGATGTATTGGTGGATTTGAAAAGTAACAAGATTGGCAACTTTATGATGTTGCAATCTCCAGGTCTTAAGACATAGACAATGCTTCCCATTCTGCTACTGCTGTTGTGTCTTGCATTAGTGCTTCAAGATTAAAAAGGGAGCCTAACATGGCTAACTTTACCATGTGGGTTTTCAGTTCTCTTTTCCAATGTGGAGCTCAGTCGCTTCGCCACAACCTAGTTGTTTGCAAACATTTGTCACGGGGGACGGGGGTGTGTGGGGTTGAGACAATTGCTGCCTTTGTTTAGGGAAAGACCCATTCAATTCAGGAAACCTCTCCTGGATGGTCTCAGGGAATGGGCACTGATGCCTTCTTAGCTTGAAATGTACGTTTGAGACAGCATTTCAGTTTTAAGATCAAGTCAGGTGACCCTTGGTCGCCATTTTCTGCTGCACTTTAATGTTCGTATTCAAAAGAAAAGTCAGTTCCAGAAGCTTTCCTAATTGCTTGTATTTGTGTTCCTTGTACAAGCTGCTACCCAACTGGAATGCTCAAACCTTCTTCCCCAGATATTTTCCCCTTGTGTGCCCAACAAAGGAACAGAAAGTTGACTCAGATTTCACTTAAACAAAACCTCTCTCTTTATTTAATAGTTTAGGTACCAATGCTCAACATAAATCTCCATTAGTTGCAACACTTACTTTAATTCACTTATAGAAACATAGAAAACTACAGCACAAAGCAGGCCCTTCGGCCCCACAAGCTGTGCCGAACATATCCCTACCTTTTAGACCCTCCATCCTATTAAGTCCCATGTACTCATCCCAAAACGAACCTGGCCAGTTTGCTCAAGTGGGTAGTATTTGTTTTCAGTTAACTTTTACTCATTTAACTTCTAAGTTTTAAGAGTTAAAGTTAAAAGAGAGTTAAAAGGGTTATGAGTTCAAGTTTAAGGTTGAGTTTAATAGAATTAATAGGGTCTTTTAAGATCATTACATGTAGCCTTGTTATCTGGAGGTCAGTTTGATGTATTGGTGCATTGTTTGATGCATTGTCTATGTCTTAAGACCTGGAGATTGCAACATCATAAAGTTGCCAATCTTGTTACTTTTCAAATCCACCAATACATCAAACTGACCTCCAGATAACAAGGCTACATGTAACGATCTTAAAAGACCCTATTAATTCTATTAAACTCAACCTTAAACTTGAACTCATAACCCTTTTAGCTCTCTTTTAACTTTAACTCTTAAAACTTAGAAGTTAAATGAGTAAAAGTTAACTGAAAACAAATACTACCCACTTGAGAAAACTGGCCAGGTTCGTTTTGGGCATGGATCTTTCTTTCTCCTTCTCTGAAGATGATCTTCAGGGCACACATTGCAAATGCGATTCTAGAGTTTCCATTGAGAACAAAGACTCAAAGTATTTCTCTTATCCTAAACTTTGCACATTCTTCCAGAAATTTCTCTGGCATTCAGCCAATGATCTGGGGATGCTGTACACAATATTTAGTTATAGCCAATGGAGTTACTGGTAAACAGCTCCCAAATGTTTACATCAAACTGTATGCAAGTTAAATAGCCCCACCATACATGGTACCAATGGCTCTGAGGTGTCTAGCACAATCCAAACAGCCATCCTTATTTGGCCCACACAGCAAGTGTCAGGTCACATTCCTCAGGACAGGTCATGACTTGCTGAAGCCTTCTGACCTGCATATGTGTTAACTCAACTTGGCTAAAATTCCCAACATGCTTAATTCTCGTTGTTACTGTTGCCTTTGCCCATCCGGCCACAAAACATGCTGAAGGCACATCAACTCTTACAAGTTTCACAGTTCTTAAAACCTATTCTACTCTTCTATTCCTACAACAAAAGTGATTAACTGCACACTTCCCTATATTATGTTATGGGAAAAGTACCACTGGGTCGGGCTTGAAGGTTTCAAGAATACAGTTTTATTTTAACGAAGCTTCATGGAGAAAAGGCACTAACAAGCAGCAAACCTTCTCTCAATGAGACATAGGAGCAGTCCATCTTTATACCCTTTACACAGTGGATGGACTGGACATCTAGCCATTATCACATCGTTGTAATCAAGTAGGTGATCGATCGTTAACACATCGTTATAGACAAACACAGACATGAACATGTTAACATCGCATTGTCTTATGAATGGATACATTTCCTACGTCAGTGGCTATCAATGGTTTTTAGTTTTGGCCTATTCATATAATAATTTACAGTAATTCGTTTTCCTGCAGTTATGGATTCCCGATCCCACCTGTAGCTAATCTCATTATCTACCTCTATTGTCCTTATCCTTAAGCCCTGGCTGGCTTCCTGGAGGATTTGATTCCTGCATGTTTAACTTTAAATAGCTGTCAGTCCTTTATGTTTTAATCTCAGGTGGTTGTCTGTACTGAAAGTCAGTGCCCGTTTAATGTCTCTTTCCCAGGTGACTGTTTGTGTGCCAAGCAACCATCTCATGTGTACCCATCTGTATATTTTTCCCACTTCAATTATAATCCATATGATTACAGTTCAGGTCTTAAAAGTTATGAATATGCCCTGCCATTACTGGGCATTGGAACATTGAAGTGAAACCCTGAAGCATGCTGTGGAGGGGAATTTGAGCTACATAAATCTCCTTCCTCCAGATCCCCACTTAGTTCTCTGGGCCTCCCTCGCACATGATATCAGGATCATCGATTGTCAAATCCCAGTGATGTGTAATCTCCCTGACTGCCTCCAAATTACTTTCTGTAACCCATTTAAAACAGAAGGTGCAACAAGGGCCAACTGAGAGATAGAAGCAACATCTGCTTTAAATGGTAGTGTTGTTGTGTAGGGGAGGCAATGACCCAGTGGTATTATCGCTTGACTATTAATCCAGACTATTAGTCAGCTAATGTTCTGAGGACTCGAGTTCAAATCCTGCCATGGCATGTGGTGGAATTTGAATTCAATAAAACAAAATCTGGAACTAAGAATCTACTGATGACCATTGTTGATTGTCAAAAAACCCATTCATGCCCTTTGAGGTAGGAAATCTGCCGTCCTTACCTAGTCTGGCCTACATGTGACTCCAGAACCACAGCAATGTGGTTGACTCTCAACCGTCCTCTAAAATGGCCTAGCAAGCCATTCAGTTCAAGAGCAATTAGGAATGGGCAATAAATTCTGGCCAGCCAGCGATGCCCATGTCACACAAATGAACAATGTGGTGTCTACCTCTTTGAGGCTGCAGCAGAAGTGAGTCACCTGACTTGAGGGACTGGTGTAAACTGAGAGTGAGTCATCACATCAGAGAGAGAGAGGAGAGGGAGTCCTCTCTCACGCATTTTACTTCAGGGACAATGTTGCAAGCATGTTGAACCAGGGCTGTGGGCTGCTCAAGCCTCCTGTACTTAAGTTTCTCTTTATAATAAATACCTTTGTTCCTGACAAAGTCTGCAGTCTCTTGATGATGCCATAACAGCCACAACATAACATATTGACGACAGGGTGGTCAAGTTGATGGCACTGCTTATCTTTGAATATCCTGTATAATTGAAGTTGGAAAAGGGGGGATACCTCTTGGGCGAATAGACTCAGTGAAGATACTCAGCGGGAGTTGTTGAGCTAGTGCCAGACCCTGAGGGGCAGTTGAAGAGACTGTGGCCAGGTGAGCAAAAAGATTTGGAAACATATAAAAATTAAAGTGGAATGAAGAGCGATTAGCCTTCAGGAGCAAGGAAAGTGAAACATGAGTAAAGAACAAAAGACAGACACCACATACACAAGTGTATACTAACGTCTTAAAGAACATTGAGAAATGTGAAAACATAAAGAGTATTCAGCAGCATTAAATCTCTTCTCTCCACATAATAGGTACAATGTTACCACTGGCGGGAATACTGATAACCAAAGGACTCAGATTGAAGATAAATGCAGAAGGAACCAAAGGCAGATAGGGGACATTTTAGCGAGTTATCATCTGGAATATATTGCCTTAAAGGGTGGTATTCACTCAAAAGAGAAAATGTCACAGGACTACAGACAAAGAGAGTGATCATGGGACTATTTGGAGTCAACATCGGTGTGATGTGCTGAATGGCTTCCTTCTGTGCTATAAGATTTCAAGATTTTAATTTTTTCCACTTACCTGTGGCCATCTTTGTCCTTCACAGCCTTCATTCTCATTTGGAAAATTATCTTTATTCAGTTATCCTTTAACAAAGCATTGTGGCATTCGCTGGGAGTGGATTCCACATATTCAACATTCCATAGACAAATGATCTCTGATCTTTCCAATATCTTTCATTCACGTTCTCCACGCTTTGGAGTCACAACCTGAATTTTTAAAAAATAATGCTAAGTTCTACATCACCCAGACCCCTTCACCATTTTAAAGACTGGAATTATATCCCTTCTCAATCCCAACTACCATAATGAAAACAGGCTCAATTCTGAACAATATGAACACAAACACTTCAACAGTAGTTAGACTATCCACCCAACAACAACTTTCTTTGACATAGCAGATTTAATGTACTAAAACATCCTGCGGAGCGTTTTGAGGCTAAATTTGACACCTTATAAGGAGGTAATAAGGCAGGTGACAAGAATGTTCAATCAAAGGGGTCACTTTTAAGAACACTCCAATAGGAGGAAAAATAAGGAACGTCATAGAGTTACAGAGGTTTACAGTATTGAAACAGACCCTTCAGCCCAACTTGTCCATGCTGCCCAGTTTTTACCACTAAGTTAGTCCCAATCGCCTGCATTTGGCCTATATCCCTCTATACCCATCTTACCCATATAACTATCTAAATGCTTTTTGAAAGAAAAATTGTACCTGCCTCTACTACTGCCTCTGGCAGCTCATTCAAGACACTTACCACCCTGTGTGTGAAAACTTTGCCCCTCTGGACCCTTTTGTATCTCTCCCCTCTCAACTTAAACCTATGCCCTCTAGTTTTAGACTCCCCTACCTTTGGGAAAAGATATTGACTATCTAGCTGCTCTATACCCCTCATTATTTTATAGACCACTATAAGATCACCCCTCAGCCTTCTACACTCCAGAGAAAAAAGTTCCAGTTTATCCAATCTCTCCTTATAACTCAAACCATCAAGTCCCGGTAGCATCCTAGTAAATCTTTTCTGCACTCTTTCTAGTTCAATAATATCCTTTTTATAATTGGTGACCAGAACTACACACAGTATTCCAAATGCGGCCTTACCAATGTCTTGTACAACTTCAACAAGATGACCCAACTCCTGTATTCAATGTTCTGACTAATGAAACCAAGCATGCCAAATGCCTTCTTCACCACCCTGTCCACCTGTGACTCCACTTTCAAGGGGCTATGAACGTGTACTCCTAGATCTCTTTGTTCTATAACTCTCCCCAACGGCCTATCATTAATGAGTAGGTCCTGCCCTGGTTCAATCTACCAAAATGCATCACCTCACATTTATCTAAATTAAACTCCATCTGCCATTAATCAGCCCACTGGCCCAATTGATCAAGATCCCGTTGCAATCCGAGATAACCTTCTTCACTGTCTGCAGAGAGACAGAAGAGATTAGGGAGAAAATTCCAGAGCTTCAGGCCATGGCAGATGAAGGCATGGATGCCAATGGAGGACCAGTGAAAATCAGACATGTGCGAGATCTGAACAGTGAGACTGAGTATCTTGGACTACAAGATGATATAGATGGGGTGGTCAAATGGACAGATAAGTGGTAGATGGAATTTAACCCTGAAAAGTGTGAGGTGATACACTTTGGAAGATGTAATATGACAAGGAAATATTCAATGAATGGCAGGACGCTAGGAAGATCTGAGGAACAAAGGCATGTTTGTCCATAGATCTCTGAAGACATGTTAGTAGGGTGGTGAAAAAGGCAAATAGGACATTTGCCTTTATTACTTGAGGCATAGACCACATTATAGGAAGGATGTGATTGTACTGGAGGTATACAGAGGAGGTTCACCAGGATGCTGCCTGAGATGGAATATTTAAGTTATGAAGAGAGGTTGGATAGACTTGGGCTGTTTTTGTTGGAGCAGAGAAGACTGAGAGGCGATCTGATCAAAGTGTACAAGTTTATCAGGGGTATGGAGGGAGTGGATAAGGAGCAGTTGTTCCCCTTAGTTAATGGGTCAGTCACAAGGGGACATAGGTTCAAAGTGAGGGGTAGGAGGTATAAGGGGGATGTGATAAAAATCTTTTACCCAGAGGGTAGTGGCAGTCTGGAATGTGCTGCCTGGGAGTATGGTGAAGGCGGGTTGCCTCACATCCTTTAAAAAAAGTACCTGGCATGTAATAACATTCAAGGCAATGGGCCAAGTGCTGGTAAATGGGATTAATCATAGAAATCATAGAAACCCTACAGCACAGAAAGAGGCCATTCGGCCCATTGATTTTGGATTAGGTGGGATTAGGTGGGAGGTCAGATGTTTCTCGCCTGTCGGTACAGACTCGATGGGTTGAAGGGCCTCTTCTGCACTGTATGATTTGATGATTCATTTATAGAATCTATTGAATCCCTACAGTGCAGAAAGAGGCCCTTTGGCCCACATTATCTGCACTGACCACAATCCCACCCAGGCCCTATACCTCCCCTTAACTCCATATATTGACCCTGCTAGTACCCCGACACTAAGGGGCAATTTAGCATGGCCAATTGACCTAACCTGCACTTTGGACTGTGGGAGGAAACTTGAGCACCCGGAGGAAACCCACGCAGACACAGGGACAATGTGCAGACTCCACACAGGCACAGTCACCCGAGGCTAGAATTGAACCCGGGACCCTGGCGTTCTGAGGCAGCAGTGCTGACCACTGTGCCACCGTGCTGATATGCCAGGATTGGCACAGTGATGTTGTGGGGGAGGCGGAGTTTGGGGGCTGGAGAAGAATGCAGAGATAGTGAGGGATGAGGTCATGATGGGATTTGCTCCAAGGTAGGGTGTGGGCAGCAGAGCCAACAGCTGGTTCAAGGACTGAACATTCTTCTTGCAATGACACTCCAAATTCTATCGGCCTGACTATCATCCCCTTTACAATCCTGTGCCAATTTCTACTGAGATTCGATTGATGCGCTTGTCAGCAAAAAAGTTATTTAGTCAACTTTTCCAAGGTTGGATAAAATATTATATTCATAGGTTCTGCACACTTTCACATCTCTTGTCCCAGAACTATGAAAAAAAAGTGCAATGGCCAGGAGTAAAACAATTGGAGCTATTATGTGTAATGTAGAGTTGGCTGGACACATACCCTAGGTAGTTCCAAATGACAGATCTGTAAAATACCAATGAATGAAAATGACCCCAGGTAACTGAATGTGATTCATGTGTCAGGTATATACAGAACACAACTAAATGAAACAATGAAACATATTCACAAAGGAATAGGAACATATGTTATTGGAAGCACAGTGTGATTGCTGGTTGATATAAATTATATACAATGCATGCTTTAGTGGTTTATGGTCAAAATGATTTTTCAGTGACTTTCCACATAAGATCTATAAAGACAGTCCACTGTGTTTTCCCCTTATTGTTGCTTGACATTATTGATACCAAAGGGAGCATCAGGAAACATTATTTTGCACCCCATTTATGACCTAATAGCCAGAGATGTAAAATAAAAAGTTGATAATGCTTCTGGAGTACTAAGAACACCCGTGCTATCACACTTCAGTCGTACTCAATTAATCACGCCTCCTTTGCCCAAACAACAGGCAATCTGAGTTGCATCATTTTGTTTTTAGTCCTGTAGTTTTCCAGCACTGATTTGATGCAGGCAGCAAACTTGAGAGGCAGTCAGATATTCACATATCTTTTTAAAGATTAACAGCAATCAGTGCATCAAGAAGAACGGATGAAAGCAAATGCATGGGAAGGAGGAATGTGATGAAAGATGGCTTGATCAACGGAAGATAACTTGTTTACAGTGAAGAAGTGTTTGCACTCGTGCTGCTTGCAAGTAAAAGACCAAGTAGCTGAGTGAGAGCCTTGCTGCATTCAGCAGTACAGTACAGTACCACTGTGGTCATTTGACATTCGCTGTACATGGCATCTGGAATGCAAAAACAATGGCACATTCTCTGAGCAGAACACCCACCCACCCCACCCCCACTCCAGCATCTTTTAGGCATTTTCCAAGCCGGGACTGCTCAGAGTTAACAACTGCTTTGTGGCTCTATCCTCACTGATCAATAATTGAATGTGGCAAAATGGAAAGAAAGAGACAGAGAAAAAGAGAGAGGGAGGGGAGAGAGAAAAGGGATATGAAAAAAAAAATAAAGAATTATATTTAGACCAGATGGTGCCTGACATCTGCACTGTTCATTTTTTTTGGCCACAATAATGAGCTGATTTCATAGTAAAGAACTGAACTGGAAACTGCCCCATTGATTTAAATTTGAAAAATAATCATGTTAAAATAGAGTCACCAGCTGTGTTATAAAGCTGAGGATTATGTTTAAATAGTACAGAATTTTACTGATTTTAAATAGAAAACCATAAAAGGCTAATACTTTGCTATCAGTGTTCCTGTGCCATTATCTGAGTACTGAACTAAATCAAGGGTGTATATCCATCGCTTATGATAATGTCTCTCTTTTGATTAGAAATATTATTTTCAGATATTATTATTCCCTGCTGGGCTTTGCATTGTACCAATTCTCCTATCTGCACCATCCCTACATTCCCTTCATGTCATAATGGGGCTGTAAATTAAGTAGTTTTATTGCCTGACTCCCATTTAAAAACCCATTCACACCACTTTAAGCAGACAAGCTTGATAAAACACCCTTTGATACAGCTGTGAGAAGGTTGAAGTATAAATATCACTGAAACCAATAAATAAAACATAGCCTCTCTAGATTAATAGGATCTTCAACCCAATGGCATTTGTTTCTACCTAAGACACTGTATTCCAAATGTGTGTGTTTCAATCTTCTCCACTTGTGCGAGTGTGTATCTACCATAGTTTACACTGTACTATATATCAAACTAAGTACTGATTCATAATGGTTATGAACGGTCGGCAAAAAGCAAATAATAATAAGTATAGCAGAGCTACAATAGCGTGCTTTGTGCAGACTTCTAATTGGTACAATGAAACTATTTCAACGAATATTGCTTTGCTTCTTCCTTATCCTCTCTCTTCTTCAGTGGAAAGTGTTTTTTGACTTTGAAATCTGGCACACAGACAGATTCATATATTCTCAACATCTAGGGAAACCGGCGATGTCACGGGTAATGACAGTGTAGGCTTTTTTTTTCCCTTCGATATTCTCGGGAGACTCATGCTCACTGCCTCTGGGTGATTTTAGGTTCCAATTCGCTGCTTCTCCACCTGGAGACTTCGGAGTGGTGATCTGTCCGCTTTCCGAAAGGTTATCTCTCTCCGCGCAATTCCCCTCGCCGTAATCAATAATGCCCTAATAAATGTAGGTTGATTTCTGACATCGCACATCAAAAGGAGCAAAAAGAATGTCTGCCATCCGACTAATTCTGCCTTATTACTCAACGGATAAAGGTGATAAACCTCAGCTGACAATGTCCAGTCACAGCATGAAGGACAAATTGTTCACAGCTCCTGCATTAGTTTGATATATGGGACTCCATCGGCCGACAAAATAAATCACCTTCCTTCTAGATAAATGTAAATATATGAACACTACAAGCTATAATACTACTTGATAATTTGATTCTCCTTCACGACGTCCTTGAAACTTCCCAAGAAGCTTTGCAGTCTCCTGCAGTGCCGTAATGTCTGTGTGAAAGATGGAGTGGCCTCAAAGTTTTAACCTTCCCCAAGCAAATGAGCTTTGCCACTCAGTGAAACGCTCCCGCTTTCTTCCCCAACATTGTGGACTGCATATTATTTAATGAATGAAGAACGCACCAAAAAGTGATTCCAAAATTGCTTTAACCCTTTTTGGCCTGTGACAGCATTTAATGTATGTGGTGATATATGTGAATATAAAAATTTTTAAAAGTAGGCTATTCAGAGATAAGCTTGCCAATATTTGGCTTTATCCCCTGATCCTGATTGTAAGCTCTTTTACAAGCATCCCACATAGCTCGAAAGCACACAGTCATTTCCAAACTGGGATCAATGCACATATTACTCAAAAGATAAAAGCACTGCAAAGAAGAAGGAACAAGCACAGCAGTGATAAAGTAGACTACACCTGAGGTCAAACTGGTATTGCTTTCCGAAGGAAAAATAAAGCAAAAGAATTGGAAAAGGAATGAATTGAGCTCAGAGCTTTCCTGCCCAGTGTTGCTTCATTCTGACTGCAAGCAAAGAAATAGAGCAGACTAATAGGGAACACACCACTGCCCTTCGATAATGTATTTTAGTATCATTATCAATACATGATTGCTGTGCCCAATATATTGTACTGGATCTCTGGTATGTCTGGATGAGTGCAGTTTCAACAACGTCCAAGAAATTCTACAATGTATTAAACCAAACAGACTGTTTGATTGACACCTCACTCATCCAACATCCAATTCCTTCACCACCAACGTACCATGGCTTCAGTGAATACCATCGACTAGACACGATTCAGCAACTTGCCAAGAGTTCTTCAACATGACATTCCAATTCTGTGACCTCGCTACCTGGCAGGTCAAAGGGAACAGATATTGGTGGATACAGGATTCGCTGAAGTTTAGAAGAATAAGAGGGGATCGCAATGAAACATATATAATTCTAACAGGGCTGGGCAGACTGGATGCAGGGATATTGTTTCCTCTGGCTGGGGGTGGGGGGGGGGGTGGGGTGGGGGGGGGGGGGGGGGGGGGGTTAGTCACGGACTCAGATATGGGCCATTTAGGACTGAGATGAGGAGAAACCTCTTCACTCAGAGGGTGGTGAACCTGTGGAATTTGTGATCACAGAGCTCTGTGCATGCAAAATCACTGAACATACCTCAGAAGGAAATAGAAATTATTTCTGGACTCTAAAGGTGTCAAGGGATTTGGGAAGAGCATGGGAGCATGGTGTTGAGATAGAGGATCAGCCATGGACAGAATGAATGGCAGTGCAGGCTCAAAGGACTGAATAACCTACTTCTGCTCCTATTTCCTATGTGTCTACATTTCCAATCATAGAATCATATAATTCCTGCAACACAGGAGGCCATTCAGCCCATCAATTCAGCACCGACCACAATCCCACCCAGGCCCTATGCCCGCAACCTCCTCATATTTACCCTGCTAATCCCCCTGACACTAGGGTTAATTTAGCATAGCCAATCAACATAACGCGCACATCTTTGGACCAAGGATCATGATTCCTTGCTGCTTCCTCCCAAATCACTATATCTTGGACATCCTGCTGGGTCAATATGCTGAAACCTCCTCCCTGTTACAGCATTAATTGGTGTACATACATCACAGGAACTTTGCAGGTGCAAGATGGCACCTCCCCAGTAATTTCTCAAGGGGCAATTAGAGGTGGACAATAAAAGCTGACCTTGCTACACATCTAAATCAATTTTTAAAAAAACTATTTTCCTATTGGTGGCAATTTTGTACATGTGGAGCAGTTGTGAATTTGCCCAAGTTTCTGAATACTTGAAAACTCTAAAGCAATGTTGTTATTACTTACCCCAAATGTTAATCAGTTTGTTTGAAGATTGAATCCCCTTTGATCAACATTCCACATCCTCCCCCACTTCACCCCAATTATTCCACTTTCCTTCAATCATATTTCCAGTAAAATGATACTGGTTTAACGCTGATTATCACTACTCTGGGAATGGAAGCAATCTCTCCAACCTGCATCACGCCAAGGGTAATTAGATGAATTTTCACTGTGATAGGGAATGTATTTGTTTAATCGCTCAGTGCGCGAGCCTTCTAGTCATTATTTTTTGAGAAATCAGCTCATTTAAAATAAATGGACACAGTAACCAGTACAAATACTGCACCATCTACCCTAACCCAGTTATGAGTAGAGGATTGCATTTCTCAGTAACTCACTCTATTGTTAGAGCGCACAACATTGCTGAGGGCATTTGCACCGCACTACAGCCTAACCTCAGATACAATTCATTCCTGCAATTCTGCATATTTGAAACGAAAAGGGAAAAAACAAACATGATTAATTCTGAAAGAAATTTGCTTTGGTGTTGTGGCTGCAGGTTCTATTTGTAAAATCAACTATTTGCTCTTCATTAATCTGGTTCTTGGCTCTTTTAAAGAATCTGTCACCTCCTGATTGAGGCTATTCATCTCCATTCAGTTTTATATGGCCTGTAGGTTGAATATACATAGCGAACCAGTATTCCATATGTAGTGGTTTTCATCTGAAAGGAGATATAATAACTCCACATTGAGAGGATAAATTACTGACAAAATATTTGCCTCAGTCATTTGATCTCGAACTATAACGTCAGTTTAGTAATTCTATTCTGGCCACAAATATTTCACAATACACCAGGGCACTGTGAGTGCTTTCACTGTTAAAATAAATATAATGACAAAGTTTCTTTGAAACAATCTTAGAAAGAAATCTTAGAAACCCTACAGCACAGAAAGAGGCCATTCGGCCCATCGAGTCTGCACCGACAATCCCACCCAGGCCCTACCCCCATATCCCTACATATTTACCCACTATTCCCTCTAACCTACGGACACTAAGGGGCAATTTTAGCATGGCCAATCAACCTAACCCGCACATCTTTGGAGTGTGGGAGGAAACCGGAGCACCCGGAGGAAACCCACACAGACACGAGGAGAATGTGCAAACTCCACACAGACAGTGACCCAAGCCGGGAATCGAACCCAGCTCCCTGGAGCTGTGAAGCAGCAGTGCTAACCACTGTGCCACTGTGCCGCCCCACAGGCAACTGCAAACTAATATTTACAATTATGAGGCAGGGACGTTCATAGAAGAATCCCTCCAATGCAGAAGGAGGCCATTCGGTCCATTGAGCCTGCACCGACAACCCACCCAGGCCCGATCCCTGTAATGTCACCTATTTACCCTGCTAATCCCCCGAACACTAAGGGGCAATTTAGCATGGCCAATCAACCTAATCCATACATCTTTTGATTGTGGGAGGAAACAGGAGCACCCGGAGGAAACCCACGCAGACACGGGAAGAATGTGGAAACTCCACAGACAGTGGCCCGAGGTCGGAATTAAACCTTGGTTCCTGGCACTGTGAGACAGCAGTGCTCACCACTGTGCCACCGTGCCGGTAAAAATAGCTAGATACTTGTTCGAAGCTCTCCTGCTGGATCAGAGTGGCTCATTATGGTCTGTATCCCCCCCTCCCCAGACAATTCAAGATAGATCCTTGGCACAGATGTGGTTGTTAGCTGAACCCATTAGCATAATTTTAGCTTTAATTTCTTTCTTTTTTAAATCATTGAAAGTTGCTGGAAGCTTGAACTGCTTTGGGGAGGGAAGCAATATCCAAGGCCTGAGTGAATAGGAAGATCCAAAGTTTATTTTATTAAAGTTTATTTTTATTAGTGACACAAGTAGGCTTACATTAATACTGCAATGAAGCGACTGTGAAAATCCCTAGTCACCACACTTCGGCACCTGTTCGGGTACACTGAGGGAGAATCCTAAAATGGCCAATGCACCTAACCAGCACATCTGTCGGACTGTGGAAGGAAATCGGAGCACCCGGAGGAAACCCACACAGACACAGGGAGACCGTGCAGACTCCGCACAGACAGTGACCCAAGCCAGGAATGGAACCCGGGTCCCTGGCGCTGAGAGACAGCATGCTAACCACTGGGCCACGATACAAAAGCAAAATATGGCTGGATACAGGAAATCTGAAATAAAAATTCGGAAAGGCAGCATTTCTGACGGCAGAAAGAGAAACTGAGTTAACGTTTCAGGTCAAGGCCCTTTTTTCAGAGTTTTAGGCAGACGAGTGAAATGGGCAGATACACAGCAGACTTAATTCGATGACGAGAAATGTGAGGTGATATATTTGGTAGGACGAATGAGAAAAGACTATTTTAAAGGAGTTACAGAGAAATCTGTGTTATATGTGCACTGGCTTTGAAAGTGGCAAGACAAGTCAAAAACATTTAAAACATAGAAAATCCTTAATTTTATTAATAGAAACACAGGCAGCTATTCCCTCCCCCAAGATGGGTTTGTTTGGAGGAGGGGACATTTATTTGGGCTGGAGGGCATGAGGTGGGGACCCTGTCACCCTCCCATCTCTGCTTCCATTATGTCCCAGTCAGGAAGGTTTGTGCAGCTTTCCTGACCCCTGTGTCAAAAGGGGACCTTAGGTGCTTAATTAATGTCCATTTAACGACCTATTCTCACACTGCTGGCATTCATCAGTGGTAGGCAGAGCAGTTACTCTGTGGCGTTTGTTTGTGAGCTCTTGGGTTTTGACTGAGGTGGGGGAGGGGTGTGCCCACTGAGAACCACCACCAGCCAGCAACCACCTCCCCTGACCTCCATCTCACTCACATCAGGCCTGGACTCCTCACTGATCCTGGGCCCCTCACTGATTCTGGGCCTCTGGTGGGTGCATTATCAGATGAAATGCAGAGCGGATTTACTGGAATACTGTTCTTCTTTGGTTCTTTGTCCAAAGGCCAGGAGGCAGGTCCCAAATCCACCCTGGATGGAATAGGGATTGAATCTTGGCTGTTGGCATCAATCTGATCCACACCACTGAGTTGGTTGGCCACTCAAGCAATCTGAGTTGCTCTGTCATGGAGTTTTACCAGCAAGTTGTAGCCTGAAGCTATGGACAGTGATTTTTTTAAAAAATCTTTCATGGGATGTGGGCATTGCTGGCTGGGTCAGCATTTATTGCCCATCCCTAGTTGCCCTTGAGGGGGCGTTTAACAGTCAACCACATTGTTGTAGGTCTGGAGTTACATGTAGACCAGACCAGGTAAGGACGGAAGATTTCCTTCCCTAAAGGACATTAATGAAACAAATGGATTTTTACAACAATCAACACTTTTTTTTTAATTGAATGTATATTCCACCTGCCATGGTCCCTAGCATTATCCTGGGTCTCTGGGATTGCTAGGCCAGTGACAATGCCACTGCCGTTCCCTTAAAGACGGCAACAGCTTCAATTTACTCCCAAAGAGCCAGAGGATCCCTGCGGAAGGAAGCCATTCAGCCCATTGAGTCTGCACCGACTCACCGACAGAGCATCTTTCCCAGAGCTACATCCACCACCCTATTCATATGCATTTACCGTGCTAATCCCGCCCCACCCACCCCAACCTACACATCTTGGGACACTAAGGGGCAATTTAGCATGGCCAATCCACCTAACCTGCACATCTTTGGAATGTGGGAGCATCCGAAGGAAACCCATGCAGACATGGAGAGATCGTGCAGATGCCACACAGACAATCATCCAAGGCCAGAATTGAACCCAGGTCACCAGTGCTGTGAATCATTCGTGCTAACCACTGTGCCACCATGCCGCCCATCACATGGTTCACCAGGAATCTCTCCCACTCTTACCACCTACCACGTCTGAAGGATTTACAAGTTGATACGCAAACTGTTTGACTGTGTGACACATCTTCTTTGGTCATCAGTTCCTGGGGTAGGTTTTGAATCCTGTGTTTCTGGTGCAGGGACTGGGACACTACACACTGTGCTACAAATCCTCCTTATTCGAACGATAATACAGGTTTAAGGTGCTGGGGAGTAGGTACAGAGGAGATGTCAGGGATAAGCTTTTCACTCAGAGGGTGGTGGGTGTGTGGAATGGGCTGCCAGCAACTGTGGTGGACGCGGATTCGATAGGGTCTTTTAAGAGACTTTTAGATAAGTACATGGAACTTAGTAAGATAGAGGGTTATAGGTAAGCCTAGTAATCGCTAAGGTAGGGACATGTTCGGCACAACTTTGTGGGCGGAAGGGCCTGTATTGTGCTGTAGTTTTTCTATGTTTCTATATGTATCAAAGACTTGGAAAGGTGCTGCCCTGAAGATGGCAGAAGATTTAATAACTTTCAAATGGGAATTGAACAAATGGTTATTTTAAAAGTTGCAGGGATTGCAAGGGAATGTTAAGGAGTGGGACTAATTGGATCGCTCTTTCAAAATGTCAGCATGGACACGATAAGCCACATGGCCTCCTTCGGTGCTATATAATACCATGAACAGTGAGAGTTGATGAATTTATTGTCAAGGAGAGGCCATGGAAGATTGGATTACGACAGAACAATAAAACAGAAAACAATCAACTTTTAAAATATCCTCTCCAACAACAATTCAAAGCTGAAGGAATGAGACTCCAGACTCCTAATCATTGTGTCTAAGGTAGAGAGCTGAATTAGCATTGGATAACAATCATGTCATCATTAAGTGATAAGACTTAACTTCCTTTGGTGAAATTAGTGCACATCACACAAATACAGAAATTTCTTTGGACGCCCAGAAAGAGGAATCCCATTTTTGTAAACCTAACATAATGGAGCAAAGTTAGACAATCTAATCATGCATCTGCCCCCACTGAAGTTGCTGTATCATTTATTTCTAAATAATGGCAGATCATTCAACTCAAGGTGGCCGGAATTTTTAGGATGGCAGGGTCTGCAATTAATACAACCATGGCAATTAGGGCGGCATGGTGGCACAGTGGTTAGTACTGTTACCTCACAGCACCAGGAACTCCGGTTAGATTCCCGGCTTGGGTCATTGTCTGTGCAGAGTCTGCATGTTCTCTCCATGTCTGAGTGGGTTTCCTCCGGTTTCGTCCCACAGTCCGAAAGACGTGCTGGTTAGGTGCATTGGCTGTGCTAAATTCTCCCTCAGTGTACCCGAACAGGTGCCGGAGTGTGGCAACTAGGGGACTTTCACAATAACTTCATTGCAGTGTTAACGTAAGCCTACTTGTGACACTAATAAGTAAACTTAAACTTGAATGGTTAGTAATAGAGTTGATACTACGTATCAATGGCTGAGTGTTCAAATTCATCGTGCTATCAGTCCTCAGTGTGCTTGACATTTCAAGATTGCCTCCCGCTACAACCATTGGGAAGCTGGCTGCTTTTTGAGATGAATGAAAACCAAGAGTCATTTGACTGTAAGTTGACTCTGAAGTGCAAATTGGAGGAAAGTGTGTTTTCAGATGTGTGGAGCACCCATTGTGTGGCGCAGCTGGTATCAAAGCCCATCAGCTCCAAGCCTGGCAGCTTCCAATATTCCTCATTTGAAGCAGTGAAGTAGAGTTGGAAATGAACAACCCCCGCTTGTCACTGTCATCTGAAAAATTTCAAACCTTTTTGGACTTAAAATGAAATCAGCCTCGTTTGGTATTCCAAAACCTTCAGACATCATTTAATCACAGTAGACCCAACCCCAGACTTGGGATTTATCACAGAATCATAGAATCCTACAGTGCAGAAGGAGGCCATTCGGCCCATCGAGTCTGCACAGATCACAATCTGACCCAGGCCCTATCCCCATAACCCCATGCATTTACCCTAGCTAGTCCCCCTGACAGTAAGGGGCAATTTAGCACAGCCAATCCACCTAGCCCGCACATCTTTGGACTGTGGGAGGAAACCGGAGCATCCGGACGAAATCCAAGCTGACACAGGGAGAATGTGCAAACTCCGCACAGACAGTGGCTCAAGCCGGGAATCGAACCCGGGTCCCTGGAGCTGTGAGGCAGCAATGCTAACCACTGTGCCACCCTCAGTTACTGAACTGGCAACGGCCGATGATTTTCCTTAGCTGCTTGTGACTGCACTTTATTTGTCATGCGCTGGCGAAACTACCCTCCTGTACAAATCAGGCAATTTTACCAGCCCGAGGACAGAATTGTAAATACATTGAGCCACTTTCCAAAGTGACTGCGTAGCATAAAACATTTTGACATCTCACCCACTGATCTGCCAAGCTGCTTGTTTTTATATTATTGTGCACTGCCAAAGGGTTGTATTTTCTCTTGCGATCAGATGAGGGATTTTTGCTTTGTAAATTAAAAAAAATATGCATCCATTCTAGTGTTTGGTAACATGTTGTTCTTCAAGATGACTGCAAAAATAAGTTATTTAGTTCTACGTGAATTTTAGCTAGCTCATCACTAAAGTAAAGAAATATTGGTCCTGCTCATGAAAGTGATGGAGTTCTATTTTTTTAAATTTTTACTCCATTTTTGCAGAATCCACTGTTGCAATACACCTTTAAGAGATAGCAAGGTGCTGTCATTTTAAGGGAAGTGTGTCAAGTGATTTAGCCTCTGTTTCAGTCCAGTCTGGAGTAGAACACGGACACGCAGATCTGCCGTCCTTAAGCTTTCTATCCATATATACTTGTTCAAATGTGCCCATGCTTGATGAATAAATGTGCAGTGTGTTTATACAATCCTTTATGAAAGTTGGTGAACTTAATACCAAAGAAAGGGAAAGAAAGATTGGATTAAGGCAGGAGATAGAAACAGAACAGAAATGATGTTTTTTTCAAAAAAGGTTAACTTTTACAATTTTATACACTTCAACAACAATGAATAGCTGAAGGAATGAGAACCCACACCACTGATCATTACCTCACAATGTTAGAGAGATTTATTAGCAATAGATAACAAGTTTAAAGTTTATTATCAGTGTCACAAATAGGCCTACATTAACAATGCAATGAAGTTACTGTGAAAATCCCCCAGTCGCCACACTCCGGCACCTGTTTGGGTACACTGAGGGAGAATTTAGCACGGCCAATGCACCTAACCATCACATCATTCAGACTGTGGGAGGAAACCGGAGCATCCGGAGTAAATCCATACAGCTGGAGAATACATGTCATTGTGACAGGATTACAACATTAGCCCACCCAGCTAAAGGAGGATGGTGTGCTGAACCATGTCAAAAGCTGCAGACAGATCATGGAGGGTGAGCAATGAAGGTTTAGCTTTATCACAGTCACATACATCAGACGTACCACCTTTCTATGGAAATGTCAAACTGGGGCCCCATTTACTCTCAAATGTTGTAAAAGATCATATAGTATTGTTCAAAGAGTAACAGGTTTGTAAAAGATCGCACAGCATTGTTCAAAGAGTACCAGGCAGTTCACTCTAATGTCCTGGCCAATATTTATCCCTCGACCAAAATCACCAAAAGCAGATTGTCTGGTCTTCAGCATATTGCTCTTTGTGGCAGCCTGATGGGTACCTTTTGGTTGTTGCAAGTCCCTAATTACAACAGCGACTACGTTACAGCAGAACTCCGTTGACTGTTGAACAACTTGAGACCTCCTGAGGTCACAAAAGGAGTTAAATCGTCTTTCTTTTTATATATTCCTTTCTAGGTCTGAATTCATTTATTTCTGTCAACAGGGATTATTAATGCGAGTCCCCATTCTCCCTGTGTCTGTGTTGGTTTCCTCCCACAGTTCAAAGATGTGTTACTTAGATTGATTGGCCATGCAAAATTGACCATGGGTGTCAGAGGGATTAGCAGGGTAAATACTTGAGGTTACGGGATAGGGTCTGGGTGGGATTGTTTTTAGTGTTGGCTTGATGGGCCGAATAACTTCCTTCTGCACTGTAGGATTCCATGAGTTGGGAAGGTCAGTGTAGTATTATGGCCCTTTAAGGGGGAGGGGGGCGGGGGGGGGGGGGGGGGGGGGTGCTGTTTCCAAGGTTTACATGATCAGTGAGGACCCTATACCGGCAGGAAGCTGAGCCAATTGGCAGGAGGGCATGTACCACGGGTGAAGAAGGGACTCGCAGTTGGAGCCAGGGAGTTGAGCAGAACAGTTGCATTGTAATTGAATCAGATGGGAAGGTGAGAGGGTAGGGAGATTAAATAACAGAGATGTCATGGAATAAAAGGCAAAAGGAATTGTAATGTTCGTATTAAAGGAACAAAGTATTGGTCCAGAGTAGGTATTAATAACAGAGTAAAGGTCAATGTAGTCTGAAAGTTAAACATGAGGACAAGAATCAGACTGGCACAAGTGAAAACAATATGAAATGGAGGACAGACTTCACAGTCTGAAATTTTTGGATACAATGTTGAGTCCAGAGGACTGGAAAGTGCCTAATTGGAAGATAGTGTCCTCCTCAATCTTGCATTTGGCTTCATTGGAACTTTGCAATGGGCCGAGGACTTTTGTCTTACTCCTATTTATTGACTACAGCTCAGCCTTCAACAGCATTATTCTAGCAAAACTCAGTGGCCTGGGGCTTGACTCCTCCCACTGTGACTAGATCCTGAACTTCCTAACCCACAGACCACAATCAGTAAGGATAGGCTACGCCACCTCCTCCACAATCATCCTCAACACTGATGCACCATAAGGCTGTGTCCTCAGCCCTTTACTATACTACTTACACACCTATAACTGTGTGGCCAAATTCTCCTCCAACTCGATTTTCAAACTTGCTGATGACACCACAGCAGTGGATCAGATCTCAAACAATGACGGGACAGAGTACAGGAAAGCGATAGAGAAACTGATGAAGTGGTGCGATGAAAATAATCTCTCCCTCAACGTTAGTAAAATGAAGGAGCTAGTCATCGACTTCAGGAAGTGTAGTGCAGAACATGCCCCTCTCTACATCAACAGGGATGAAGTGGAAATGGTCGAGAGTTTCAGGTTTCTAGATGTCCAGATCACCAACAACCTTTCCTGGTTCCTCCACACCAATGCTATAGTTAAGAAAGCTCACCAAAGCCTCTACTTTCTCAGGACGCTGAGGAAATTTGGCATGTCTGCTACAACTGTCATCAACTTTTACAGATGCACCATAGAAAACATTCTTTCTGGTTGTATCACAGCTTGGTATAGCTTCCGCTCTGTCCAAGACGGCAAGAAACTACAAAGGTTTGTGAACGTAGCCCAGTCCATCACTTAAACCAGCCTCCCATTCATTGACTCTGTCTACACTTCCAGCTGCCTGAAAAAAGCAGCCAGCATAATTAAGGACCCCACGCACCCCAGGCATACTCTCTTCCACCGTCTTCAGTTGAGAAAAAGTTCTGAAAGTCTGAGGACACGTAGCAATCAATTCAAGAACAGTTTCTTTCCTGCTGCCATCAGACTTTTGAATGGACCTACCTTATATTAAGTTCATCTTTCTCTACACCCTAGCTTTGACTGTAACATTAAATTCTGCACCCTCTCCTTTCCTTCTCCCCTATGTACTCTACGAACAGCATGTATTGTCTGCATAGCATGTAAGAAACAATATTTTTCTCTGTATACCAATACATGTGAAAATAATAAATCAAACAACAGAAATGTGAGCACAAGAGCAAGGTGGTGAAGTCAAATGGCAAGCAACTAGAAGGTAGGGGTCATGCTTGCGTTCTGAACAAAGGTGTCCTGAGTGTGGTCTCTCCAATGTAGAAACTGCATTATGAACAGTGAATGCACACACAAAATTGAAAGAAAGACAAGTAAATTGTTGGAGTGTTTGGGGCCTCAGACAGGCAGTGGATAAAGGGGAAAGTGTTACACCTCCAGACTTTTAATTTCAAATGTCACCGTTTGCCATGGTGGGATTTGAACCAAGAGCATTATCCTGAGTTTCTGGGTTACTCGTTCAGCAACAATACCGCTATGCCACCGTCTCCAAGCGTCACCTTCAAAGATCTTTCTTTTGGAATTCAATATCACTCTCACTTAGATAGTTGATTAAATTGCCTACCTCAAAAGATTGTAATCTTGCCTTCCAAGATTACTTCTCCCTGGATTCCCCAGTTTACTCAATCACAATTCTCAGGTCTATGGCCTTGCCAAGCAGGACAACAATGCTCCAAAGGGGTACCTTCGCCCCAACTGCCCTCTTTACTTGAAAGACTGCTTCCCATAGCTCTTCTTTCAAGTTTTAAATTAAAGTGGGACCTGTTCCTGCCTGTGTCTCTGTGACACTTGCAGACTGATTCCAGAACTCCTCACTGACTCTTCAACTGTTCTGGAGGCCCACCCTTGTTAGTAGGAAGCACTGGAAAATCTGTACCTTAGATGTTACAATTTTCAGAGACTGTGAATTTAATAACCAGGGACCCACAGAACAATTCATTTCATAGCATAGAATCTCTACACTGCAGGAGGCGGCCATTTGGCCCATCGGGTCTGCACCGACTCTCCGATTGAGCATCCTACCCAGGCCCTATCCCCATAACCCCATGTTCTTACCCCACTAATTCTCGTACCACTCATCCTGGGACATTAATGGTCAATTTAGCATGGCCAATCAACCTAACCTGCACATCTTTGGAGTTTGGAAGGAAACCGGAGAAACCTGGAGGAAACCTACGCGTGCATGAGGAGAATGTGCAAACTCCACACAGACAATCACCCCAGGCCAGAATTGAATCTGGGTCCCTGGCACCATGAGGCAGCAGTGCTAACCACTGTGCCACCATGCCACCCAGATATCTGTCATGATAGATATCAAGTTCACTCATATTCCTATCTCAGTTATGTTCTAACTGAATATGACTTTTAAGATCTTAGCTCTGCAACTGACTAAACCCTGCACTGTTTTGTTTAAAATTCCTCCACAGTGTCTAAACATTGATTAGCTATAGTCCTTTGGGCAATAGTTTAAGAGGGTGACTCAGTAGGCAGCTTCACCAACTTTATTTTAGTGTGAAGGAGAAAGTTTAAATGGACTTGTATCCATGGAATGAATAAAAAGGCAATTACTGGGTCAGCCATAGCAGTAAGGGTGATGGTGGCATTGTGGTGAATTATAGCAGCATCATGGCAATGCTTTCTCTTCTGGGCTGAAATATCAAAGGACTGGGGGCAGCCTCTTCGAGAGAAACAAGTTGGGCAAAGAAAAGGCGAAAGATCCAGTTGTAGCTATATGTATTGAAGCAAATTCTACAAGTCCTTCAGTGAGTTAGTAAATGGGTGAGCGGGTGGGCAAGTAAGTGAATGCGTAGGTGCACGAGGATGTGGTTGACAGTTTCTCTTCCACACAGTTTCACAAGCTCTCCGGATCTGTCCATTCCACTCCCATGAACAAAGAACAGTACAACATAGGAACAGGCCCTTCGGCCCTCCAAGCTTGCGCCGATCACGATGCCTGCCTAAACTAAAACCGCATGCACTTACGGAGTCTGTATCCTTCCATTCTCATCCTATTCATGTATTCGTCTAGATGCCCTTTAAATGAGATTAGCTACTCCCAGCAGTCCTTTCAAACTACCAGCTCAAATTAATTCCCTAATTGCTGCATGTTGTTTTCTTGACATTTTATTTTGAAAATAGGAAAACCCTCAAATTAAAATAAATACATTATGGAAAAGTCCCAAAATTTAATTGAATTGCTTTAATGATGAAGGATAGCCTGTCACAAATTAATTTTCATTGTTGATTTAATGATTTGTTAATCAGAACTGAATTATGTGACAACAGCAAATCTAGTCTTCTTACTGCATTTGTCCATTAGGGTCCTGCCCAGTGAGACTGGCTGTGTACAGTTCTGCATATTTGTCACAGAACTGGCAATGCACATTTAACAGAGCAGTAGTTGGTCTTTGGTGAGAGTGGAAATTTGGTGCAGCACATAAGGAAATTCTAGGTTTATTGACGCAAACTACAATAATGGATATGTAAATAATCAAAGCAATTAATTCGATCACAAGGGATTATTAAAAACAACTAAGTAAAGGATAACAAGGAGATCTTGTGGCACAGTGGATAACAATCCTGCCTTTTTAAAAAAATTCCTGGGACATGTTTAAATGGACTTGTATCCATGGAATGAATAAAAAGGCAATTACTGGGTCAGCCATAGCAGTAAGGGTGATGGTGGCACTGTGATGAATTATAGCAGCATCATGGCAATGCTTTCTCTTCCAGTCCGGGCTGAAATATCGAAGGGTTGGGTGAATGTCGCTGGCTGGCCAGCATTTATTGCCCATCCCTGGTTGCCCTTGACAGAGGGCAGATGAGAATCAACCACGTTGCTGTGGCTCTGGAGTCACATGTAGGCCAGACCAGGTAAGGATGGCAGATTTCCTTCCCTAAAGGACATTTGTGAACAGATGGGTTTTTCCGACAATTGACAATCGTTTCATGGTCAACAGTAGATTCTTAGTTCCAGATAGGTTTTATTAACTCAAATTCAACCACCTGCCATGGCAGGAATTGAACTCGGGTCCCCAGAACATTAGCTGAGTTTCTGGATTAATAGTCTAGCGATAATACCACTAGGCTATCACCTCCCCCTCCTCCTCCACCTCTGAGCCAGAAGCTCTGGGATTTGATGGCCAAGGCAGATGCATTCATAATGCCGCCAAACAAGAATCAACTTGGAAATCTTTCCATAACAGATCCACGGCAGGTGGTAAGAGTGGAAGAGATTCCTGCCCATCAATGGGATGGAAAGAAGATGAACACCTCTCCCGTCACTATCTGCAGCTCCAGGTCAAAGTGTTTGTTGTCACAGCAAACCGGACTCTTTGGGGGAGGGTGCTGGTTGGCTGGATGGCAGTGTGGATCAGATTGGTGCCAACAGTATGGAGTTTGATTCTCGTTCTGGTCAGGGTGGATTTGCAACCTGCCTCCTTGTCCTACCCTTTGTGAAGATCACACGCCATGGGTCAGATATACATTTGGGCAGAGAACTTGAGAAGAAAGAATAACAACATTAAATGGATCCAGGTGGCACCAATTAAAAGTCTGGAATACAAAAATAATTGCATCGTAAATAGGAGTAAGAGAGATTTTAACCTAAAAATGTAAGTACATTTTTTGTTTAAGTAAAATGGCAGGACAGCTGAGATAAGTTGCATGCAGTTCCTGTGCCATAACTCCAGGGTACTTGAGGTGTCTTGGACTAGCACATGTACAGGTAGTGTGTCTTGTTGCTCGATCATCAAGCTCAGCGTGTCTGAGTTCGAGGAATGGCTATATGGTATATGGAAGGCTGTGGATTGTCTGGATCACACATTTCAAGAGATGATCACACAGTAGCTACAGATGCCACAAATGATTAGAAATAAAACTGAAATAATAATAGTGCTGGAATAGAAAGGGTCAGGTGTTGGTGGGGTGGGGGGGCATAGCTGGAGGTCTTCACCTGGGGTCAGTGTGAAGACCACTACTCTTTTTGGAATTACATTAGGACATAATTTCATACTTTGCAGCTGACACAAAACTCGGGATGTGATTAACAATCCAAAGCATGTTAGGAGGATGGATTAGTGGAACAGGCAGACATGTGACATTTAACAGAGGGGTGTGAAGTGGTGCAGGAAGAATGAGGAGAGACAACATGAAGTAAATTGAATAATCTTAAAGAGGGTGCAGAAAACAATCCTCCCCCTGATCAATAGTCATGCTAGAGTTCTTACCCAACCTTAATAATATGGGGCATCCAATGCTGGTCTGTGCACAAATTCACATTCATCCCACTCAGTCCAAGTGCCAATTTTCTCCTGACTCACTGCAGTTAATGTCACTGAGCCCTGGCACTATTTGCGCTAGTTAAGTGGCCATTTAGTCACTTAAGTGCAAGTCTGGCACAATAACAGATATTGACAGATAGCAATATTAGTCAAGTTCCCAACAATAATTTAAACGTCAAGAAGAGCAATTATGTCTAGCGGCCCATGACTTGCCAACTTGGCTTAGCAATGTCCTCCAATCAACAAACAAAAAGAGAGAAAATCTCTTGCAGTATTTTTGTTGTAAAACTGAAAGCTTTAGAGCTTTAAATTACTCATTTATACTTTGACAAGCACGATGGCACAGAGGTTAGCACTACTGCCTCACAGTGCTAGGGACCCAGGTTCAATTCCAGCCTTGGGGACTGGCTGTGTGGAGTTTGCACATTCTCCACACGTCTGCTTGGCTCTGGGGGCTCCGGTTACCTCCCACAGTCCAAAGATGGGCAGGTTAGGTTGTCTGGGGCGGCACGGTAGCACAGTGGTTAGCACTGCTGCTTCACAGCTCCAGGGACCTGGGTTCGATTCCCGGCTTGGGTCACTGTCTGTGTGGAGTTTGCACATTTTCCTCGTGTCTGAGGAAATTGGGTTACTGTAAGGAGAGGAAATGGCAGTGTGAAAGGACAGGCAGAGCAGGGTTCCCCAGTGGACATACCCCTCAACAACAGGTATACTGAATTGGATACTGTTGTGGCAGATGCTTTACCTGGGACAAGCTGCGACAGCCGGAACTCTGATACTGAGTCTGGTTCTACAGCGCAAAAGGGTGGGATGAAGAAGAGGAGAGCAGTACTGATAGGGGACTTGATGGTCAGAGGTTCGGACCGGAGGTTCTGTGGTCGGGACAGAGACTCCCGCATGGTTTGTTGCCTCCCAGGTGCCAAGGTCAGCGATGTCTCTGATCGCGTGCACAGCGTTCTAAAGAGGGAAGGTGATCAGCCAGATGTCGTGGTACACGTCGGTACCAATGACGTGGGAAGGAAGAGTGAGGAGGTCCTAAAGAGTGAGTACAAAGAGCTTGGAAGGAAGTTAAAAAGCAGGACCCCGAGGGTAGTAATCTCAGGATTGCTACCTGAGCCACATGCCAGTGAGGGCAGGAGTAGGATGCTTGGGCGGATAAACACGTGGCTGAGGAACTGGTGCAGGGGGCAGGGTTTCCAATTCTTGGATCATTGGGACCTCTTCTGGGGCAGGTGGGACCTGTACAAGAGAGACGGGTTACACCTAAACTACAAGGGGACCAATATACTTGCAGGGAGATTTGCTAGTGTTATTGGGGAGCGTTTAAACTAGATTTGCAGGGGGGTGGGAACCAGAGTGCCAGAGCAGATAGTGGAGCAGGGGTAAAAAGACAGGTTAGTTCAAGCAAAATCACAAATGGAAGGGTAGAGTGTGGTGGAAATAATTTTTTGAGGTGTGTCTATTTCAATGCCAGGAGTATTGTAGGGAAGGCAGATGAGCTGAAGGCGTGGATAGACACATGGAAATATGACATTATAGCCATTAGTGAAACTTGGCTACAGGAGGGGCAGGACTGGCAGCTCAATGTTCCAGGGTTCCAATGTTTCAGGCGGGATAGAGGCAGAGGGATAAAAGGTGGGGGGGTGGCATTGTTGGTCAGGGAAAATGTTACAGCGGTACTCAGGCAGGATAGATTAGGGAGCTTGTCTACAGAGGCCCTATGGGTGGAGCTGAGAAACAGGAAAGGTATGACCACATTAATGGGCTTGTATTATAGACCACTCAATAGTCAGTGGGAACTGGAGGAGCAAATCAGCGGAGAGATAGCTGACAACTGCAAGAAACACAAAGTTGTGATAGTAGGGGATTTTAATTTTCCACATATAGATTGGGACTCGCATACTGTTAAAGGTTTAGACGGGGTAGAGTTTGTAAAATGTGTTCAGGAGAATTTTCTACATCAGTATATAGAGGTGCCAACTAGAGAGGATGCGATATTGGATCTCCTATTGGGAAATGAGTTAGGGCAGGTGATGGATGTGAGTGTGAGGGAACACTTTGGATCCAGCGATCACTGTGTCCAGTGATCACTGTGTCCAGCACTGTGTCCGTCTCTGTGGCTCGGGAGGGAAAGGGGGAGAGCGGGAGGGCGATAGTTATTGGGGACTCGTTAGTTAGAGGGATAGATAGGAGGTTCTGTGGCAGCAAAAGAGACTCACGGATGGTATGTTGCCTACCGGATGCCAAGGTCCGTGATGTCTCAGACCGTGTTTTCCAGATTCTGAAGGGGGAGGGGAAACAGTCACAAGTCGTGGCGCACATTGGTACCAATGACATAGGTAAGAGAAGGGACGGGGATTTAAAGCAGGAATTTCTGGAGCTGGGCTGGAAGCTGAGAGCCAAGACGAAACATGTGGTCATCTCTGGTACGTTGCCGGTACCACGTGATAGCGAGTTGAGGAACAGGGAGAGAGTGCAGTTAAATATGTGGTTGCAGGGATGGTGTAGGAGGGAGGGTTTCAGATACGTGGATAATTGGAACACGTTCTGGGGAAGGTGGGACCTGTACAAACAGGACGGGGTGCACCTGAACCAGAGGGGCACCAATATCCTCGGAGGGAAATTTGTTACGGCTCTTCAGGGGGGGTTTAAACTAATTTGTCAGGGGAGTGGGAAAGGGAGTTGTAGTCCAGAAGTCAGTGAGGGTGGTGAGGTATTGGGGAAGGTATCAGGGTCAAGGGTGGGTACTGGTAGACAGGAAGGTGGGTTGAAGTGTGTCTACTTCAATGCAAGGAGCATCCGGAACAAGGTAGATGAACTCGGGGCGTGGATTGGTACTTGGGACTACGATGTTGTGGCCATTACAGAGACGTGGGTAGAACAAGGACAGGAATGGTTGTTGGACGTTCCGGGGTATAGATGTTTCACTAAGTGTAGGGAAGCTGGTAAAAGAGGTGGAGGAGTGGCATTGTTAATCAAGGATAGTTTAACGGCTGCGGAAAGGCACTTTGTGGGGGATCTGCACACTGAGGTAATATGGGCTGAAGTTAGAAATAGGAAAGGAGCGGTCACGTTGCTAGGAGTTTACTATAGGCCCCCAAATAGTAATAGAGATGTGGAGGAAGAAATTGCTAAGCAGATTATGGATATGTGTGGGGGTCACAGGGTAGTTGACATGGGGGACTTTAACTTTCCAAATATTGATTGGAACCTTTGTAGGTCAAATAGTTTGGATGGGGCAGTTTTTGTGCAGTGTGTGCGGGAGGGTTTCCTGACACAATATGTGGATGGGCCGACTAGAGGTGAGGCCACATTGGATTTGGTACTGGGAAATGAACCGGGCCAAGTGTTAGATTTGGTTGTGGGAGAGCAATTTGGAGATAGTGACCACAATTCGGTGTCTTTTGTTATTGCAATGGAGAGGGATAGGGCCGTACGGCAGGGCAAGGTTTACAATTGGGGGAGGGGTAATTATGATGCGATTAGGCAAGAATTAGGGGGCATAAGTTGGGAACAGAAACTGTCAGAGAAAGGAAATAATGAAAAGTGGAACTTTTTCAAGGAACAAATACTGGATGTCCTTGATAGGTATGTTCCTGTCAGGCAGGGAGGAAATGGCCGAGTGAGGGAACCATGGTTCACAAAAGAGGTGGAATGTCTTGTGAAAAGGAAGAGGGAAGCTTATGTAGGGATGAGGAAACAAGGTTCAGATGGCTCGATTGAGGGTTACAAGTTAGCAAGGAATGAGCTGAAAAAGGGGCTTAGGAGAGCTAGGAGGGGACATGAGAAGTCCTTGGCGAGTCGGATCAAGGAAAACCCCAAGGCTTTTTACTCTTATGTGAGGAATAAAAGAATGACCAGGGTGAGGTTAGGGCCGGTCAAGGACAGTAGTGGGAACTTGTGTATGGAGTCAGTCGAGATAGGCGAGGTGATGAATGAATACTTTTCTTCAGTGTTCACCAAGGAGAGGGGCCATGTTTTTGAGGAAGAGAAGGTGTTACAGGCTAATAGGCTGGAGGAAATAGATGTTCGGAGGGAGGATGTCTTGCCAGTTTTGAATAAACTGAAGGTCGATAAGTCCCCTGGGCCTGATGAAATGTATCCTAGGATTCTGTGGGAGGCAAGGGATGAGATTGCAGAGCCTTTGGCTTTGATCTTTGGGTCCTCGCTGTCCACGGGGATGGTGCCAGAGGACTGGAGAATGGCGAATGTTGTTCCTCTGTTTAAGAAAGGGAATAGAAATGACCCTGGTAATTATAGACTGGTTAGTCTTACTTCGGTGGTTGGTAAATTGATGGAAAGGGTCCTTAGGGATGGGATTTACGACCATTTAGAAAGATGCGGATTAATCCGAGATAGTCAGCACGGATTCGTGAAGGGCAAGTCGTGCCTCACAAATTTGATAGAATTTTTTGAGGAGGTAACTAAGTGTGTTGATGAAGGTAGGGCAGTTGATGTCATATACATGGATTTTAGTAAGGCGTTTGATAAGGTCCCCCATGGTCGGCTTATGATGAAAGTGAGGAGGTGTGGGATAGAGGGAAAGTTGGCCGATTGGATAGGTAACTGGCTGTCTGACCGAAGACACAGGGTGGTGGTCGATGGAAAATTTTCAGATTGGAGGCAGGTTGCTAGCGGTGTGCCGCAGGGATCAGTGCTTGGTCCTCTGCTCTTTGTGATTTTTATTAATGACTTAGAGGAGGGGGCTGAAGGGTGGATCAGTAAATTTGCTGATGACACCAAGATTGGTGGAGTAGTGGATGAGGTGGAGGGCTGTTGTAGGCTGCAAAGAGACATAGATAGGATGCAAAGCTGGGCTGAAAAATGGCAAATGGAGTTTAACCCTGATAAATGTGAGGTGATTCATTTTGGTAGGACAAATTTAAATGTGGATTACAGGGTCAAAGGTAGGGTTCTGAAGACTGTGGAGGAACAGAGAGATCTTGGGGTCCATATCCACAGATCTCTAAAGGTTGCCAGTCAAGTGGATAGAGCTGTGAAGAAGGCCGATAGTGTGTTAGCTTTTATTAACAGGGGGTTGGAGTTTAAGAGCCGTGGGGTTATGCTGCAACTGTACAGGACCTTGGTGAGACCACATTTGGAATATTGTGTGCAGTTCTGGTCACCTCACTATAAGAAGGATGTGGAAGCGCTGGAAAGAGTGCAGAGGAGATTTACCAGGATGCTGCCTGATTTGGAGGGTAGGTCATATGAGGAAAGGTTGAGGGAGCTAGGGCTGTTCTCTCTGGAGCGGAGGAGGCTGAGGGGAGACTTAATAGAGGTGTATAAAATGATGAAGGGGATAGATAGAGTGAACGTTCAAAGACTATTTCCTCGGGTGGATGGAGCTATTACAAGGGGGCATAACTATAGGGTTCGTGGTGGGAGATACAGGACGGATATCAGAGGTAGGTTCTTTACGCAGAGAGTGGTTGGGGTGTGGAATGGACTGCCTGCAGTGATAGTGGAGTCAGACACTTTAGAAACATTTAAGCGGTTATTGGATAGGCACATGGAGCACACCAGGATGATAGGGAGTGGGATAGCTTGATCTTGGTTTCAGATAAAGCTCGGCACAACATCGTGGGCCGAAGGGCCTGTTCTGTGCTGTACTGTTCTATGTTCTATAATGCCATTAGTTTCAACCTGATCGTGGATAAGGATAGATCTGGTCCTCGGGTTGAAGTTCTGAACTGGAAAAAGGCCAAATTTGATGACATGAGAAGGGATCTGGGAAGTGTGGATTGGCACAGGCTGTTCTCTGGTAAGGATGTAAATGGAAAGTGGGAGGCCTTCAAAGGAGAAATTTTAAGAGTGCAGAGTTTGTATGTTCCTGTCAGGATTAAAGGCAAAGTAAATAGGAATAAGGAACCTTGGTTCTCGAGGGAGATTGTAACACTGATTAAGAGGAAGAGAGAGTTGTATGAAATGTACAGGCAGCAAGGAACACATCAGATGCTCGAGGAGTATTAGAAGTGCAAGAAGCTACTTAAGAGGGAAATCAGAAGGGCTAAAAGAAGACATGAGGTTGCTTTGGCAGACAGAGTGAAGGAAAATCCAAAGCGCTTCTATAGGTATGTTAGGAGCAAAAGGATAGTGAGGGATAAAATTGGTCCTCTTGAAGACCAGAGTGGTACACTGTGTATGGAACCAAAAGAGATGGGGGAGATACTAAATGGTTTTTTTGCATCCGTATTTACTGAGGAAACGGGCATGGAGTCTACGGAAATAGGGCAAACTGGTAGGGAGGCCATGGAACCTTTACAGATTAAAGGGGAGGAGGTGCTCGCTGTCTTGAGGCAAATTAGAGTGGATAAATCCCCAGGACCGGACAGGGTATTCCCACGGACCTTGAGGGAAGCTAGTGTTGAACTTGCAGAGGCCCTGGCAGACATATTTAAAATGTCAGTATTCACGGGGGAGGTGCCGGATGATTGGAGGGTGGCTCATGTTGTTCCGTTGTTTAAAAAAGGTTCCAAAAGAAATCCGGGAAATTATCGGCCAGTAAGTTTGACGTCGGTGGTGGGCAAGTTATTGGAAGGTGTGATAAGGGATAGGATCTACAAATATTTGGATAGACAGGGACTTATTAGGGAGAGTCAACATGGCTTTGTGCGTGGTAGGTCATGTTTGACCAATCTATTAGAGTTTTTCGAGGAGGTTACCAGGAAAGTGGATGAAGGGAAGGCGGTGGATGTTGTCTACCTGGATTTCAGCAAGGCCTTTGACAAGGTCCCTCATGGGAGGTTAGTTAGGAAGGTTCAGTCGCTGGGTATACATGGGGAGCTAGTAAATTGGATAAGACACTGGCTCAATGGAAGAAGCCAGAGAGTGGTTGTGGAGGATTGCTTCTCTGAGTGGAGGTCTGTCACTAGTGGTGTGCCGCAGGGATCGGTGTTGGGTCCATTGTTGTTTGTCATCTATATCAATGATCTGGATGATAATGTGGTAAATTGGATCAGCAGGTTTGCTGATGATACAAAGATTGGAGGTGTCGTGGACAGTGAGGAAGGTTTTCAAAGCTTGCAGAGGGATTTGGACCAACTAGAAAAATGGGCTGAAAAATGGCAAATGGAATTTAACGCAGACAAGTGTGAGATATTGCACTTTGGAAGGACAAACCAAAGAAGAACGTACAGGGTAAATGGTAGGACTCTGAAGAGTGCAGTTGAACAGAGGGATCTGGGAATACAGGTACAGAGTTCCCTAAAAGTGACGTCACAGGTGGATAGGGTCGTAAAGAGTGTCTTTGGTACATTGGCCTTTATAAATCGGAGTATCGAGTATAAAAGTTGGAGTGTTATGGTAAGGTTATGTAAGGCATTAGTGAGGCCGAATTTGGAGTATTGTGTACAGTTTTGGTCACCTAGTTACAGGAAGGATGTAAATAAGATTGAAAGAGTGCAGAGAAGGTTCACAAGGATGTTGCCGGGACTTGAGAAGCTGAGTTACAGAGAGAGATTGAATAGGTTGGGACTTTATTCCCTGGAGCGTAGAAGATTGAGGGGAGATTTGATAGAGGTGTATAAGATTTTGATGGGTATAGATAGAGTGAATGCAAGCAGGCTTTTTCCGCTGAGGCTAGGGGAGAAAAAAACCAGAGGGCATGGGTTAAGGGTGAAAGGAGAAAAGTTTAGAGGGAATATTAGGGAGGGCTTCTTCACGCAGAGAGTGGTGGGAGTGTGGAATGAGCTGCCGGATAAAGTGGTAAATGCGGGGTCACTTTTAACATTTAAGAAAAACTTGGACGGGTTCATGGATGAGAGGGGTGTGGAGGGATATGGTCCAAGTGCAGGTCAGTGGGACTAGGCATAAAATGGTTCGGCACAGACAAGAAGGGCCAAAAGGCCTGTTTCTCAGCTGTAATTTTCTATGGTTCTATGGTTCTGCGTGGGTTTTCTCCGGGTGCTCCGGTTTCCTCCCACAGTCCAAAGATGTGCGGGTTAGGTTGATTGGCCATGCTAAAATTGCCCTTAGTGTCCTGGGATGCGTAGGTTAGAAGGATTAGTGGGTAAATATGTAGGGATATGGGGGTAGGGCCTGGGTGGGATTTTGGTCAGTGCAGACTCGATGGGCCGAATGGCCTCTTTCTGTGCTGTAGGGTTTCTAAGATTTCTAAGATTGTCCATGTTAAGTTGCCTCTTATGGAGATAAGCAGGACAAATATGCGGGGTTACAGGGATAGGACCTGGGTGGGATTGTTGTCAGTGTAGGCTCGATGGGTCGGATGGCCTCTTTCTGCACTGTCGGAATTCTATGACAAGCTTTGTCTCTCGTGCATAGGTCCTGATGTAGGAGACTGAACGATCTTGGGTTGTCTGCATCTTGGGAACAGCAGCTTGTGTAGCCTTTGCAAGTTAGTCCTAGAAATTAAAAGTAAAAACCGGTGCAAGAACTCTGTCCTCTTGATTTCATCTACCACATCTATTGCCATTTATTAGCTTTACTTGAAAGGATTTACAAAACTACTTTTAATCCCTTGTTCCTAAGACTGATATTTTCTCCCTTTGTAAAGTATTCTGAAAAGCGAATGTTTTTTTGAAAAAAAAGTAATCCCAAATCTGCTGATCCTCTTGCTCAGGATCTTATCGCATCATTTCAATTGACTTATTTTGATTCAGGTCTTTTCAACTAATTAGAAATTAACATCTCTAAAAGAAATATCAGGCAGCTTTTTCAGTACTGTTATGTGGATTGCTGCATTTACTGGCTAATTAATAACATTGGCATAGTCTGTTGATTATGAATTATTTGCTTTCAACAAACTTTAATTAAAACTACTCTTTTGCCATTAAGAAAGAAGAACAAAACAAGCAAGTATGAGGTGGCACTCAGCAGGGATAGTATCCTTGTTAGGAATATGTATCAAATATTTATTTATTTTTATTCATTCATAGGATGTAGGCATCACTGGCTAGGCCAGCATTTATTGTTAATCCCCAAGGACATTTAAGAGTCAGCCACATTGCTGTGGGTCTGGAGTCACACATAGGTCAGACCAGGTAAGGACGACAGATTTCCTTCCCTAAAGGACATGAGTGAACCAGATGGGTTTTTAAGACAATTGGTCGACGATGGCCTTTAGACTTTTAATTCCTGATTTTCTATTGAATTCAAATTTCACCATCTGCCGTGGTGGGATTTAAACCCGGTTCCCCGGAGCATTAGCTTGGGTCTATGGATTACGGATCCAGTGACTAGTAGCCCGAACCATTATGCCACTACCTCCCCATGTGATCATTTCTGATGAATTAATCCATGATCAATGCCAGAATTAGATAGCACTCAATATTAATCAGGGTCAGAATAGGCTCACACTCCATCCTTGGGGTCCACAGAGAGATTGTTTCCAAAGGTCGATGAATCTAAAACACAGGGGAACAATCTCAAGGGGCTAATCATTTAGGATGGAAATGAGGATAAATGCCTTCACTTAAAAGGGCTGTGAATATCTGGAATTTTCCATCACAAAGGGCTACAAGTTCTCCCGCGTTGAATATATTTCCAGCTGGGATAGACAGAGAATTAAGGGATATGGGGAGCTGAAGCCCAAGATCAGCCATCAGATTGAATGGTGGACCATGTGATCAACCACAGCGGGTCCTCCTGCTCCTATTCATTGTGTTCATCCAATTTCAAAGCAATAAAAGGAACATAGGAATTAGGAGCAGAAGTGGCAACTTCAGCCCTTCGAGCCCGCTCCACCATTCAATCAGATCATGGCTGATCTCTCCCTGGTCTCAAATCCACCTCCCCACCTGTTCCCCAGGTGCCTTAATCTCTTTTTTGTTAGAAATATATTTATCTCCTTGAAGCCATTCAACGATTCAGACTCCACCGCACTATGGAGCAGAGAGTTCCACAGATTCACCACCCTCTGCGAGAAGTAGTTCCTCCTCATCTCAGTTTTAAATCTACCGCCTCTCAACCTATACCTGTGACCTCTTGTTCGACATTGCCTCATAAGAGGAAACATTTGGTCTGCATTTACATTTATCAATCCCTTTTAAAATTTTATATACCTCGATCAGATTCCCTCTCATCCTTCTAAGCTCCAGCGGGCGTAAGCACAAACTGTTCAATCTCTCCTCATACGTCAACCCTTTCATCCCCGGAATCAATCTGGTGAATCTCCTCTAAACTGCCTCCAATGCCATCACATCCTCCACGATCATCCTCAACACCGGTTCCCCACAAGGCAGTATCCTCAGCTCCTTACTATACTCCTTATACATCTATGACTACGTGGCCAAATTCATCTCCAACTCGATCTTCAGGTTTACTGATGACATCACCGTAAAAGGTCGGATCTCAAACAATGATGAGAAGGAGTACAGGAAAGAGATAGAGAATCTGGTGAACTGGTGCGACAAAAATAATCTCTCCCTCGATGTTAACAAAACGAAGGAGATAGTCATTGACTTCAGGAAGTGTAGTGGAGGACATGCCCCTGTCTACTTCAATGGGAATGAATTGGAAATGGTCGAGAGCTTCAAGTTTCTAGGTGTCCAGATGACCAACAACCTGTCCTGGACTCTCCACGCCAACGCTATAGTTAAGAAAACCCACCAATGCCTCTACTTTATCAGGACGCTAAGGAAATTTGGCATGTCCACTACGATTCTCATCAATGTTTATAGGTGTACCATAGAAAGCATCCTTTCTGATTGTATCACAGTTTGGTATGGCTCCTGCTCTGTCCAAGACCACAAGAAACTACAAAGGGTCGTGAATGTAGCCCAATCCATCACTCAAACCAGCCTCCCATCCACTGACACCGTCTACACTTCTCGCTGCATCGGAAAAGCAGCCAGGATAATCATCGACCCCACGCACCATGGACATACTCTCTTCAACCTTCTTCTGTCGGGAAAAAGATACAAAAGTCTGATGACACATACAAACTGCCTCAAGGACAGCTTCTTCCCTGCTGCCATCAGACTTTTGAATGGACCTATCTTGCTTTAAGCTGATCTCTCTCTACACCCTAGCTATGACTGTAACATGACATTCTGCACCCTCTCTTTTCCTTCCCTATGTATGGTATGCTTTGTCTGTATAGCGCGCAAGAAACAATCCTTTTCACTGTATACTAATAGGTGACATTAATAAATCAAATCAATCAAAAGGCAGACTCCATTACCCGAAAGAAGGGCCAGGAGATCAGGAAGAGTTTTGCAATTTCAAAAATAAAATCTTTCAATTGACCATTGTGCAAGATACTACATTGACTTTTCTTTTATTCATTTGTGGGACATGGGTGTCGCTGGCTGGCCAGCGTTTATTGCCCATCCCTAATTGCCCTTGGAGGGCAGTTAAGAGCCAACCACTTTCCTGTGGTTCTGAAGTCATATGTAGACCAGACCAAGTAAGGACAGCAGATTTCCTTCCTTAAAGGACATCAGAGACTATAGAGCACAGAAACAGACATATGCTTGCGTCATCCAACTCTTGCTATCTGAAGAATTGTTGCATTCCTACCTTTTTTTAATCCTTCCACGTGCTATGAGCATCACTGGCAAGGCCAGCATTGGTTGCTCATCCCTAATTGCCCTCAAGAAGGAGAAGGTTGCTCACCCCTTTGAACCCGTTAGTCCTTGTATTCCAGATACACCCAAAGTGCTATTAGGAAGGGAATTCTTGAATGCTGACCCAGCAACAGTGAAGGAAAGGCGATATATTTCCAAGTCAGGATGATGAGTGATTTGGAGAGGAACCTCCAGGTGGTGGTGTTCCCATGCATCTGCTGCCTTTGTCCTTCCAGATGGTTGGGGTTGTGTTTGGAAGGTGCTGGCGAATGAGGCTCGGTGAGTTGGTGTCGGGCATCTTGTAGATGGTACACACTGCTACCACTGTGCAGCGGTGGCGGAGGGAGTGAATGTTTCAGGGTGCCAATTAAGTGGATCACAAAAACTTGGGAACATGGTATTTTGAAATAAATATATGTGAAACATTTTGTGATGTTATAAGATATAAATGTCAAATTATTTCTTTCCTTTATATTTCCAAAGATTTTGATTTTGTTTTATGTATTCATTTGTGGGACATGGGTGTCACTGACTGGCCAGCATTTATTGCCCATCCCTAGTTGCGCTTGGAGGGCAGTTGAGAGTCAACCACATTGCTGTGGCTCTGGAGTCACACGTAGGCCAGACCAGGTGAGGACGGCAGATTTCTTTCCCTAAAGGACATGAGTGAACCAGATGGGTTTTTCCAACAATCGACAGTGGTTTCATGGTCAAAGAACAAAGAACAATACAGCACAGGAACAGGCCCTTCGGCCCTCCAAGCCCATGCCGCTCCCTGGTCCAAACTAGACTATTCTTTTGTATCCCTCCATTCCCACTCCATTCATGTGGCTATCTAGATAAGTCTTAAACGTTCCCAGTGTGTCCGCCTCCACCACCTTGCCTGGCAGCACATTCCAGGCCCCCACCACCCTCTGTGTAAAAGATGCCCTTCTGATATCTGTGTTAAACCTCCCCCCCTTCACCTTGAACCTATGACCCCTCGTGAACGTCACCACCGACCTGGGGAAAAGCCTCCCACCGTTCACCCTATCTATGCCTTTCATAATTTTATACACCTCTATTAAGTCTCCCCTCATCCTCCGTCTTTCCAGGGAGAACAACCCCAGTTTACCCAATCTCTCCTCATAACTAAGCCCCTCCATACCAGGCAACATCCTGGTAAACCTCCTCTGTACTCTCTCCAAAGCCTCCACGTCCTTCTGGTAGTGTGGCGACCAGAACTGGACGCAGTATTCCAAATGCGGCCGAACCAACGTTCTATACATCTGCAACATCAGACCCCAACTTTTATACTCTATGCCCCGTCCTATAAAGGCAAGCATGCCATATGCCTTCTTCACCACCTTCTCCACCTGTGACATCACCTTCAAGGATCTGTGGACTTGCACACTCAGGTCCCTCTGCGTATCTACACCCTTTATGGTTCTGCCATTTATCGTATAGCTCCTCCCTACATTATTTCTACCAAAATGCATCACTTCGCATTTATCTGGATTGAACTCCATCTGCCATTTCTTTGCCCAAATTTCCAGCCTATCTATATCCTTCTGTAGCTTCTGACAATGTTCCTCACTATCTGCAAGTCCTGCCAATTTTGTGTCGTCCGCAAACTTACTGATCACCCCAGTTACACCTTCTTCCAGATCGTTTATATAAATCACAAACAGCAGAGGTCCCAATACAGAGCCCTGCGGCGGAACACCACTAGTCACAGGTCTCCAGCCGGAAATAGGCCCTTCCACTACCACCCTCTGTCTTCTGTGACCAAGCCAGTTCTCCACCCATCTAGCCACCTCCCCCTTTATCCCATGAGATCCAACCTTTTTCACCAGCCTACCATGAGGGACTTTGTCAAACGCTTTACTAAAGTCCACATAGACGACATCCACGGCCCTTCCCTCGTCAACCATTCTGGTCACTTCTTCAAAAAACTCCACCAGGTTAGTGAGGCATGACCTCCCTCTCACAAAACCATGCTGACTATTGTTAATGAGTTTATTCCTTTCTAAATGCACATACATCCTATCTCTAAGAATCCTCTCCAACAACTTCCCCACCACGGACGTCAAGCTCACCGACCTATAATTACCCGGATTATCCTTCCTACCCTTCTTAAATAACGGGACCACATTAGCTATCCTCTAATCCTCTGGGACCTCACCTGCGTCCAGTGACGAGACAAAGATTTGCGTCAGAGGCCCAGCAATTTCATCTCTCGTCTCCCTGAGCAGCCTGGGATAGATTCCATCAGGCCCTGGGGATTTGTCAGTCTTTATATTCTCTAACAAACCTAACACTTCCTCCCTTGTAATGTAGATTTTCTCCAACGGTTCAACACTCCCCTCCGAGACACTCCCAGTCAACACATCCCTCTCCTTTGTGAATACCGACGCAAAGTATTCATTTAGGAGCTCCCCTACTTCTTTGGGCTCCAAGCATAATTCCCCACTTTTCTCCCCGAGAGGTCCGATTTTTTCCCTGACAACCCTTTTGTTCCTAACGTATGAATAAAATGCCTTGGGATTCTCCTTAATCCTGTCTGCCAAGGACATTTTGTGACCCCTTTTTGCCCTTCTAATTCCCCGTTTGAGTTCTTTCCTACTTTCTTTGTACTCCTCCAGAGCTCCCTCCGTTTTTAGCTGCCTGGACCTAACATACGCCTCTCTTTTCTTTTTGACCAGTCCCTCAGTCGATTCTTAATATTTTTTATTAAATTCAAGTTCCACCAGCTGCCTTGATGGGATTCGAACTCAGGTCCCCAGAATGTTAGCTGAGTTTCTGGATTAATAGTCCAGCAATAATACCACTCAGCCACCGCCTCCCCTGTCTGCGAGCACGTGATTGAGGCTGAAATTCCTATATTTACCAGTGGCCCTGGAAATATACTCCCTGCCTGGTGTCTTACCACGGAACTGGGCAGCACAGTGATTAGCACTGCTGTCTCAGTGCCGGGGACCCGGATACAATTCCGGCCTCAGGTGGCTGTGTGGAGTCTGCACGCTCCCCTCCTGTGTCTGCGTGGGTTTCCTTCGGGTGCTTCGGTTTCTTCCCACATTCCAAAGATGTGCGGCTTTGGTTGATTGGCCAAGGTAAATTTCCCCCTTAGTGTCAGGGGTTTAGCAGGGTAAATACATGGGGTTACAGGGATAGAGCCTGGGTGGGATTGTTGTTGGTGTAGGCTCAATGGGCCGAACGGTCTCCTTCTGCATTGCATCGTTTCTATGACTAAACAGAATAGAGGTTTCACCCACAGCAAATACAGGCCTTCGTAATGAATCAAATTTGCTGCCACAGTAATGTGAACAGTACTCTGGACCTTCAGAGTCGCCTGCTCTCACAGTTCACGCAAATGTGAGCAACTGGTGAGGATTATTGATTGTTTTTGTCGACTTAGTCCCAACATTCCCTTCCCTTTGCAACCCCACCCGCCATCATTTTGTGAAACAGAAGGTCAAGCTGTGCAAGTGATGCCATCACACAGTCAGCTTTCTTCTACTTTATTTTGCACATCGCTATATTGGCAGCAGCAACAACTGGGTACAGAGCCAACCTGGGCCATCGGATTGTGGAGGAGCAGATGGAAGAGACAGCAGCAAAGGAAGTTCACCACTGTGCCAACGTCTCCAACATGAAGTGCTTCTGCACTCGGCACAGTTCCTTGGTCTGGACTGAAGAGTAAACTTGGATAAGTAAGGATAGGGTCACTGAGTTATATACTCTCGTCTATAATATCTCCTCACAGTCACTGTTCAGCAGAAGAGCTGCCCTCTTGATCAAAATGATCACCATTGCCTTGATGTCATATTTCACCAGTACCATCCATAGGGGACTTTCACCGGTGTCATACAATTGAAAATAGAAACAATAGGCCATTCAGCCCCTCGAGCCTGTTCTGTGCCATTCAATTAAATCATAGCTGACCAATATCCATCTCCCCACTCTGGCTCCATAACCATTAATACCATTGCAAATCATGGGCAACAGCAGAGTGATTTTCTCACTCGATGATTCATCCAGGAAACTCAGCTAATGTTCTGGGAACACGGGTTTGAATCCTGCCACGACAGATAATGCAATTTGAATTCAATATTTAAAAAGAAAACTAGAGATGGGCAATAAATGCTGGCCAGCCAGCGATGCCCATGTCCCATGTATTAAAACAATCAGTTTTGAAATGTTCAATTTATCTCCAACCTCAATGGAATCTTTGGGCAAAAGAGGTTCAGATTTTTAGTGACGATGTCCTTCCTCACATCACTCCTGAACAATCTAGCTCTAATTTTAAGGTTGTGACCTTTATCGTGGATTCTCTCAATAGTGGAAATAGTTTCTCCGTATCTCCTTTATCAAATTCTACAATTATCTTGAACACATCAATTAGATCGCCAATTAATCTTTCAGACACATAGGAATACAAGACTGGTTGACATAACTTGTCCTCATAATTTAACCCATTCAGGATTGTGTTCAGAACTTCTGCAACTAACAGTCCCCGTATGTCCTGTATCAAAATGCTCACTGTTAAAGTTTATTTGTTTGTGTCACATGTAGGCTTAGATTAACACTGCAATGAAGTTACTGTGAAATTCCTGAGTCACCACACTCTGACGCCTGTTTGGGTAGAGGGAGAATTTAGCATGGCCAATGCACCTAATCAGCACTTCTTGTGACCGAAACCAGGAATCAAACCCGGGTCCCTGGCACTGTGAGGCAGCAGTGCTAACCACTGTGCCACCGTGCCGCTTATAATGGCAACCATTTTTGCTTTTCCACTTGTCTTCATTTGCCAGAATGTGAAGAATTATTAGCTGCTTGCTGAGAGGCATTTACACATCTTGTGTCTCCTCAAATTTGGTGACGTCCACCAACTGCGAAAGCTTCGGCACCACGGAAGCCTCGACAGTGAAGCACTATATTTAAAATTTTTGTTGGCCTAGGGTTACCAGAATAATGGACAATTCCTTCAAACTAGTGTGTCTGACATCTGTCAAGAGAAATTAAAATAGACGAATGGCTCTTGACAGACAAAGGCGACATGATACTGTTTCAGGGCTTCCTGAAACAGGATGTAGAGAGTCCAACTAGGGAAGGGGCCATACTGGACCTGGTATTGGGGAATTAGACCGGCCAGGTGGTCGATGTTTCAGTAAGGGAGCAGTTCGGGAACAGTGACCACAGTTCAGTAAGCTTTAAGGTACTAATGGATAAAGATAAGTGTAGTCCTCAAGTTAAGGTGCTAAATTCGGGAAGGCTAATTACAACAATATTAGGCAGGAACTGAAGAATGTAGATTGGGGGCAGATGTTTGAGGGCAAATCAACATCTGGCATGTGGGAGGCTTTCAAGTGTAAATTGATAGGGATTCAGGACCGGCACATTCCTGTAATGATGAAGGATAAGTAAGGCAAGTTTTGGGAACCTTGGATATTATGGCCTTGTCAAAGAGAAAAAGTAAGCATTTGTCAAAGCTAGGAGGCTGGGAACACACGAAGCAAGTGTGGAATACAAGGAAAGTAGAAACTGAAGCAAGCAGTAAGAAGGGCTAAAAGGGATCATGAAAAAGCATTGGCCAGCAGGATTAAGGAAAATCCCAAGGCTTTTTACACATATATAAAGAGCAAGAGGGTAGCCAGGGAGAGGATTGGCTCACTCAAGGACAAGGGAGGGAATCTATGCGTGGAGCCAGAGGAAATGGGCGAAGTATTAAATGAGTACTTTGTGTCAGTATTCACCAAAGAGAAGGATTTGGTGGATGATGAGTCTGGGGAAGGATGTGTGGGTAGTTTGAGTCATGTTGAGATCAAAAAGGGGAAGGTATTGGGGTTCTTGAGAAACATTAAGGTAGACAAGTCCCCAGGGCCTGATGGGATATACCCCAGAATACTGAGAGAGGCAAGGGAGGAAATTGCTGGGGCCTTGAGAGAAATCTTTGTATCCTCACTAGCTACAGGGGAGGTCCCAGAGGATTGGAGAATAGCCAATGTTGTTCCTTTGTTTAAGAAGGGTAGCAAGAATAATCCAGGTAATTACAGGCCGGTGAGCCTTACATCAGTGGTAGGGAAATTATTGGAGAGGACTCTTCGAGACAGGATTTATTCCCACTTGGAAATAAGTGGACGTATTAGTGAGAGGCAACATGGTTTTGTGAAGGGGAGGTTGTGTCTCACGAACTTGATCAAGTTTTTCGAGGAAGTGACGAAGATGATTGATGAGAGTAGGGTAGTAGATGTTGTCTACATGGACTTCAGTAAAGGCCTTTGACAAGGTCCCTCATGGCAGACTGGTGCAGAAGGTGAAGTCGCATGGAATCAGAGGTGAGCTAGCAAGGTGGATACAAAACTGGCTCGGTCAAAGAAGACAGAGGATAGCAGTGGAAGGGTGTGTTTCTGAATGGAGGGCTGTGACAAGTGGCGTTCCTCAGGGATCAGTGCTGGGACCTTTGCTGTTTGAAATATATATATAAATGATTTGGAAGAAAATGTAACTGGATTGATTAGTAAGTTTGCGGACGACACAAAGTTTGGTGGATTTGCGGATAGCGATGAGGACCATCAGAGGATACAGCAGGATATAGATCAGTTGGAGACTTGGGCGGAGAGATGGCAGATGGAGTTTAATCCAGACAAATGTGAGGTAATGCATTTTGGAAGGTCTAATACAGATAGGAAATATACAGTATATGGCAGAACGCTTAAGAGTACTGATAGACAAAGGGATCTGGATGTACAGGTACACAGGTCACTGAAAGTTGTAACGCAGGTGGAGAAGGTAGTCAAGAAGGCATACGGCATGCTTGCCTTCATTGGCCGGGGTATTGAGTTTAAAAATTGGCAAGTCATGTTGACGCTTTATAGAACCTTTAGTGAGGCCAAACTTGGAATATAGTGTTCAATTCTGGTCGCCACACTACCAGAAGGATGTGGAGGCTTTGGAGAGGGTACAGAAAAGATTTACCAGGATGTTGCCTGGTATGGAGGGGATTAGCTATGAGGAGAGGTTGGAGAAACTTGGTTTGTTCTCACTGGAACGACGGTGGTTGAGGGGAGACCTGATAGAAGTCTACAAGATTATGAGAGGCATGGACAGAGTGGATAGTCAGAAGCTTTTTCCCAGGGTGAAAGAGTCAATTACTAGGAGGCATAGGTTTAAGGTGCGAGGGGCAAGGTTTAAAGAGATGTACGAGGCAGATTTTTTACACAGAGAATAGTGGGTGCCTGGAACACGTTGCCGGGGGAGGTAGTGGAAGCAGATACGGTAGTGACTTTTAAGGGGCGTCTTGACAAGTACATGAATGAGATGGGAATAGAGGGATATGGTCCCCGGAAGGGTAGAGGGTTTTCATTAAGTTGGGCAGCATGGTTGGTGCAGGCTTGGAGGGCCAAAGGGCCTGTTGTTGTGCTGTAATTTTCTTTGCTCTTTGATCGGATTGTGGTTCATTGGAGAATAAAGGAGCGAGTATTATATCAATGGAGCAAGACAGAGGAATATGGGGGTACTTGTGCATAAATCACAAAACGCTATTATGCAAGTTCAACAGGTAATAGGGAACTTAAATGTTGACTTTTATTTCAGAGAGAATGGAGTATAAAAATAGGGAAGCCTTGCTAAAAGTAAACAAGGCACTAATTACAGTAGACCTGGAATACTGTGAACAGTTTTGGTATCCTTAGCTAAGAAAAGATATGTTGACATTGGAGGCAATCAAGAGAAGGTTCACTAGGTTGATCCCAGGTATGGATGGCTTTTCCTTTGAGGAGAGGTTGAGTCCGTACTCATTGGAGTTTAGAAAACTGAGAGGTGACCTTATTGAGACACATAGGATTCTCAGAGGGCTTGACAGGGTAGGTGCTGAGAGGTTATTTCCCCTTGTGGGAGAGTCCAGGACCACAGGGCATAATCTCAGAGTAAGGGGTCACCCATGTTAGACAGAGATAAAGAGGAATTTCGTCTCTCAGAGGGTAGTGATTCTGTGGACTTCTTTACTCCAGACGGCTGTAGCGGCTGGGCTGTTAAGTATGTTCAAGGCTGGGATAGACAGTTTTTTATTTATTAGTGTCACAAGTAGGGTTATATTACCTCTGCAGTGAAGTTACTGTGAAAATCCCCAGACAGATGTTTAATCAGTAATGGAATCGCGAGTTATGGGGATAAAGCGAGAAAGTAGAGTTGAGGATTATCATCTCAGATCGGGCATAGTTTCATTGAATGGTGATTCAGACCCGATAGGCTGAATGGCCTACTTCTGCTCCTACTCTTAGGGTCTTAAATAACACTAACTTTGCAGCTGATGAATTTAACCCCAGTTTAACCACTTGACCAGAGAACCAAAGCTGATGTTTCCAGTCTGTTTCACTGTTGGAGGTGCCAGGTGCGATTTTGCCGGCCCACTGCGCTGCTTGTGGAGCGCAGCAAGCCGGGAAACATCAGCAGGGGGATGGGCTGTAGCAGGATTTGTGACCGGCGTCCAGCCAATCACGAATTGCCCAAGCCATTTTTTATGGCATTCATCAACATCGTGTCGGAAATCAGCTTGAGGCTGATTACAATATGGAAATTGCAAATTCCATATCATGAGCGAGCCTGGGTCAGTATCACCCGGGCTTTCTAATATTCCCCCCCTCCCCCCGCACCCCCACCAGGAGGGGTTCCCACTTCTTTGAAAAAGGATGAAGAATAAAGATGTGCATAAAGATAAAGATGTGAGGCAGCACGGTAGCACAGTGGTTAGCACTGCTGCCTCACAGCGCCAGAGACCCAGGTTAGATTCCCAGCTTGGGTCACTGTCTGTGTGGAGTCTGCACATTCTCCCTGTATCTGTGTGGGTTTCCTCCGGGTGCTCCAGTTTCCTCCCACAGTCCAAAAGACGTGCTGGTTACGTGCATTGGTCATGATAAATTCTCCCTCAGTGTTCCCGAACAAGCGCCAGAGTCTAGCGACTAGGGGATGTTCACAGTAACTTCATTGCAGTGTTAGTGTAAGCCTACTCATGACACTAATAAAAAAAACTTTAAGAATTCTGGTCAAAATTTACCCATCAATCAACAGTGCTAAAAAAACTGGCAGCTTGTTGTGTACAAATTGGCCGCACATTCCTCTGTTAAAATGGGAACCACCACTCTACTACTCGTTAAAACATAGCTGCAAAGTGCTTCAGAACATCGCAAGTTCATGAAAGGTGTGGGCGTTATGTCCGAAGCTGATGACGTATCAAGTTGATTGAAGTGATAGTGAGCAGCCCAGTAAGTTGCTGAGATGTTGAGGAAGTATTGGGACTGCTCGGGAAAGTCTTTATTTTGGTCTTTTGTTGAAGTATTGTCGTAAAAATCTGCGTGAGACAGAAACCTCACCTCAGAGATCTGAAAGTTGCAGCATGCAGGAAGACAGGGTGATAAAGGACAACAAGTACTGAAGATTGCAAGGAAGATGTGGGGATGGTGATAGCAGAGTGTCTTTCACTTTGCGAAAGAGCTTTAGAGAGAAAATGTATGGAAAATGTTTCATACAATCATAGAATCCTACAGAAGGAGGCCATTTGGCCCATTGAGTCTGCACTGACCACAATCCCACCCAGGCCTTTTCCCCATACATTTGCCCTAGCTAGTCCCCTGACAGTAAGGGGCAGTTATGACCAATCCACCTAACCCGCACATCTTTGGAGTGTAGGAGGAAACCAGAACACCCTGAGGAAACCCAGGCAGATATGGAGAGAAAGTGCAAACTCCACACAGTCAGTGACCCAATCCGGGAATCAAACCCAAGTCCCTGGCGCTATGAGGCAGCAGTGCTAACCACTGTGCTGCTGTGCCACCCATTTCCAAGTAGGACAAATACCAGGCTTCAATTTTATGGCTTCCCAGGGAGAGGGAAATGACAGATGGGAGAGGGGCAAGGATTGCTGCTTACCTGCACACACTCATTCCTGCTGTAACTATAGTAGCCATTGGCCTGGATTTTAATCAGAGTGCGGGTAGGCCGGTGCCAAATACTCAGCTTGCCAGGTGAAACCGGATGGACTGGAGGTCAGGCAAAGGAGTGACTATTTAAATGGCTCACCTGGCCCTGGTAAAACCCCAGACTTATTCTTTCAGAACTCCACCGGGATCCCTTCATTGGGGATCTGCTGCAGTGCCAGCAGTAGTCATCACTCTTAGTCGTGCTGCTGAGCAAAAGAACTGTAGGTCATTTGATTGGCTGGCAGCACTTGGAGGTGGAATTTCCTCCCTGGATGGGAATGGGAGGGGCAGCCTCATCAAATAAACGATGGTCACTTAATGGTTGTTATGTGTACCGGCCTAATGGGGAGATGGGCTCATCCTGACTTCTATGCCACTGGGTGTTGGGTTGGGTGGGGTTCTGGTGTTTGAGTCCCAAACTAGCTTTGACCCGAGGGACCAAAATTATTTGATTATCACTAATAAATCCCACAGGGAGTTCAGGAGAAACTTCTTTCTGCAGACGAGAATGATGAGAATGTGGAACTTGCTCACAACGTGCATGGTTTGATTTGATTTATTATTGTCACATCTATTAGTATAAAGTGAGAAGTTTCTTGCATGCTGTACATAGAACATAACAGCGCAGTACAGGCCCTTTGGCCCTCGATGTTGCGGCGACCTGTGAAACCAATCTAAAGCCCATCTAACCTACACTATTCCAATATCATCCATATGTTTATCCAATGGCCATTTAAATGCCCTTAATGTTGGCGAGTCCACTACTGCTGCAGGCAGGGCATTCCACAACCTTACCACTCTCTGAGTAAAGAACCTACCTCTGACATCTGTCCTATATCTATCACCCCTCAATTTAAAGCTACGTCCCCTTGTGCTAGCCATCACCATCCGAGGAAAAAGGCTCTCACTGTCCACCCTATCTAATCCTCTGATCATCTTGTATGCCTCTATTAAGTCACCTCTTAACCTTCTTCTCTCCAACGAAAACAGCCTCAAGTCCCTCAGCCTTTCCTCATAAGACCTTCCCACCATACCAGGCAACATCCTGGTAAATCTCCACTGCATCCTTTCCAACACTTCCACATCCTTCCTATAATGCGGCGACCAGAACTGTACGCAGTACTCCAAGTGCGGCCGCACCAGAGTTTTGTACAGCTGCAGCATGACCTCCTGGCTCCGAAACTCAATCCCTCTAACAATAAAAGCCAACACACTGTACGCCTTCTTAACAACCCTATCAACCTGGGTGCCAACTTTCAGGGATCTATGCGCATGGACACCGAGATCTCTCTGCTCATCCACACTACCAAGTATCTTACCATTAGCCCAGTACTCTGTATTCCTGTTACTCCTTCCAAAGTGAATCACCTCACACTTTTCCGCATTGAACTCCATTTGCCACCTCTCAGCCCAGCTCTGCAGCTTATCTATGTCCTTCTGTAACCTGCAACATCCTTCCACACTGTCCACAACTCCACCGACTTTAGTGTCATCCGCAAATTTACTAACCCACCCTTCGACGCCCTCATCCAGATCATTTATAAAAATGACAAACAGCAGTAGCCCCAAAACAGATCGTTGCGGTACACCACTAGTAACTGAACTCTAGGATGAACATTTCCCATCAACCACCACCCTCTGTCTTCTTACAGCTAGCCAATTTCTGATCCAAACCGCAAAATCACCATCAATCCCATGCCTTCGTATCTTTTGCAATAGCTTACCATGGGGAACCTTATCAAACGCTTTACTGAAATCCATATACACCACATCAACTGCTTTACCCTTATCCACCTCTTTGGTCACCTTCTCAAAGAACTCAATAAGGTTTGTGAGGCACGACGTACCCTTCACAAAACTGTGTTGACTATCCCTAATCAAATTATTCCTTTCTAGATGATTATAAATCCTATCTCTTATAATCCCTTCCAAAACTTTGCCCACAACAGAAGTAAGACTCACTGGTCTACAATTACCAGGGTTGTCTCTACTCCCCTTTTTGAACAAGGGGACAACATTTGCTATCCTCCAGTCTTCTGGCACTATTCCTGTAGACAATGATGACATAAAGATCAAAGCCAAAGGCTCTGCAATCTCCTCCCTAGCCTCCCAGAGAATCCGAGGATAAATCCCAATCGGGCACCGGGGACTTATCTATTTTCACACTTTCCAGAATTGCTAACATCTCCTCCTTATGAAGCTCAATCTCGTCTAGTCTAATAGCCTGCATCTCAGTATTCTCCTCGACAACATTGTCTTTTTCCTGAGTGAATACTGACGAAAAATATTCATTTAGCGCCTCTTCTATCTCTTCGGACTCCACGCACAACTTCCCACTACTGTCCTTGACTGGCCCTAATCTTACCCTAGTCATTCTTTTATTCCTGACATACCGATAGAAAGCTTTGGAGTTTTCCTTGATCCTACCTGCCAAAGACTTCTCATGTCCCCTCCTGGCTCTTCTTAGCTCTCTCTTTAGGTCCTTCCTGGCTAACTTATAACTCTCAAGCGCCCTAATTGAGCCTTCACGTCTCATCTTTACATAAGTCTCCTTCTTCCTCTTCACAAGCGATTCAACTTTTTTAGTAAACCATGGTTCCCTCGCTCGACCACTTCCTCCCTGTCTGACAGGTACATACTTCTCAAGGACACGCAGTAGCTGTTCCTTGAACAAGCTCCACATTTCAATTGTGCCCATCCCCTGCAGTTTCCTTCCACATCGTATGCATCCTAAATCTCGCCTAATCGCATCATAATTTCCTTTCCCCCAGCTATAACACTTGCCCTGTGGTATATACCTATCCCTTTCCATCGTTAAAGTAAATGTAAACGAATTGTGGTCACTATCACCAAAGTGCTCACCTACCTCCAAATCTAACACCTGGCCTGGTTCATTACCCAGTACCAAATCCAATGTGGCCTCGCCTCTTGTTGGCCTATCTACATACTGTGTCAGGAAACCCTCCTGCACACATTGGACAAAAACTGACCCATCTAAAGTACTCGAACTATAGCTTTTCCAGTCAATATTTGTAAAGTTAAAGTCCCCCATAACAACTACCCTGTTACTTTCGCTCCTATCCAGAATCATCTTTGCAATCCTTTCCTCGACATCTCTGGAACTTTTCGGAGGCCTATCGAAAACTCCCAACAGGGTGACCTCCCCTTTCCTGTTTCTAACCTCAGCCCGTACTACCTCAGTAGACGAGTCCTCATCAAACGTACTTTCTGCCACCGTAATACTATCCTTGACTAACAATGCCACACCTCCCCCTCTTTTACCACCTTCCCTGATCTTACTGAAACATCTAAACCCCTGAACCTGCAACAACCATTCCTGTCCCTGTTCTATCCATGTCTCCGAAATGGCCACAACATCGAAGTCCCAGGTAACAACCCATGCTGCAAGTTCACCCACCTTATTCCGGATGCTCCTGGCGTTGAAGTAGACACACTCCAAACCACCTTCCTGCCTGCCAGTACACTCCTGTGACCGTGAAACCTTATTCATGACCTCACTACTCTCAACCTCCTGTACACTGGAGCAACAATCCAGGTTCCCATCCCCCCTGCTGAATTAGTTTAAATCCTCCTGAAGAGCATTAGCAAATTTCCCCCCCGCCCCCCAGGATATTGGTATCCCTCTGGTTGAGGTGTAGACCATCCCGTTTGTACAGGTCCCACCTACCCCAGAATGACCCCCAATTATCCAGGTATCTGAATCCCTCCCTCCTGCACCATCCCTGTAGCCACGTGTTCAACTGCTCTCTCTTCCTATTCCTCTCCTCCCTAGCACGTGGCACGGGTATCAAACCAGAGATAACAATTCTGTTTGTTCTAATATAGAACTTAGAACAGTACAGCACAGTACAGGCCCTTCAGCCCTCGATCTTGTGCCAAGCTTTGTCCGAAACCAAGATCAACTTATCCCACCCCCTATAATTCTGGTGTGCTCCCTGTGCCAATACACTTACCGCTTGAAAGTTCCTAAAGTGTCCGACTCCACTATTACAGCAGGCAGTCCATTCCACACCCCAACCACTCTCTGAGTAAAGAACCTACCTCGGACATCCCTCCTATATCTCCCACTATGAACCTTGTAGTTATGCCCCCGAGTAACAGCTCCATTCACCCGAGGAAATAGTCTTTGAACGTCCACCCTATCCCCCTCATCATCTTATAAACCTCTATTAAGTCGCCTCTCATCCTCCTCCGCTCTAAAGAGAAAAGCCCCAGCTCCCTCAACCTTTCCTCATAAGACCTACCCTCCAAACCAGGCAGCGTCCTGGTAAATCTCCTCTGAACTCTCTCCAATGCTTCCACATCCTTCTTATAGTGAGGTGACCAGAACTGCACACAATATTCCAAATGTGGTCTCACCAAGGTCCTGTACAGTTGCAGCATAACCCCACGGCTCTTAAACTCCAACCCCCTGTTAATAAAAGCTAACACACTATAGGCCTTCTTCACGGCTCTATCCACTTGAGTGACAACCTTCAGAGATCTGTGGATATGAACCCCAAGATCTCTCTGTTCCTCCACATTCCTCAGAACCCTACCTTTGACCCTGTAATCCGCATTCAAATTTGTCCTACAAAATGAATCACCTCGCACTTATCAGTGTTAAACTCCATCTGCCATTTTTTGGCCCAGCTCTGCATCCTATCGATGGCTCTTTGCAGCCTACAACAGCCCTCCACCTCATCCACTACTCCACCAATCTTGGTGTCATCAGCAAATTTACTGACCCACCCTTCAGTCCCCTCCTCCAAGTCATTGCTAAAAATCACAAAGAGCAGAGGACCCAGCACTGATCCCTGTGGTACACCGCTGGTAACTGGTCTCCAGTCTGAAAATTTTCCATCCACCACCTCTGTCTTCTATGAGATAGCCAGTTACTTATCCAATTGGCCAAATTTCCCTCGATCCCACACCTCCTTCCTTTCTTCATGAGCCTACCATGGGGAACCTTGTCAAACGTGTTACTAAAATCCATGTATACGACATCAACTGCTCTACCTTCATCAACACACTTAGTTACCTCCTCAAAGAATTCAACCAAATTTGTGAGGCAAGACTTGCCCTTCACAAATCCGTGCTATCATGGATTAAGCCGCATCTTTCCAAATGGTCATAAATCCTATCCCTCAGGACCTTTTCCATTAACTTACTGACCACTGAAGTAAGACTAACCGGCCTATAATTACCAGGGTCATTCCTATTTCCTTTCTTGAACAGAGGAACAACATTCGCCACTCTCCAGTCCTCTGGCACAATCCCCATGGAAAGTGAGGACCCAAAGATCAAAGCCAAAGGCTCTGCAATCCCATCCCTTGCCTCCGAAAGAATCCTAGGATATATCCCATCTGGCCCAGGGGACTTATCAACCCTCAGGTTTTTCAAAATTGCAAATACACCTTCACTCAGAACATCTACCTCCTCCAGCCTATCAGCCTGTATCCCACTCTCATCCTCAAAAACATGGTCCCTCTCCTTGGTGAACACTGAAGAAAAGTATTCATTCATCGCCCCTCCTATCTCTTCTGACTTCATGCACAAGTTCCCACTACTATCCTTGACCGGCCCTAACCTCACCTTGGTCATTCTTTTATTTCTCACATAAGAGTAAAAAGCCTTGGGGTTTTCCTTGATCCGACCCGCCAAGTACTTCTCATGTCCCCTCCTAGCTCTCCTAAGCCCTTTTTTTAGCTCATTCCTTGCTACCTTGTAACCCTCAAGCGACCCAACTGAACCTTGTTTTCTCATCCTTAGATACGCTTCCTTTTTCCTCTTGACAAGACATTCAACCTCTTTTGTGAACCATGGTTCCCTCACTCGGCCATTTCCTCCCTGCCTGACAGGGACATGCCTATCAAGGACACGCAGTGTTTGTTCCTTGAATAAACTCCACTTTTCATTTGTGCCTTTCCCTGACAGTTTCTGTTCCCATTTTATGCTCCCTAAATCTTGCCTAATCGCATCATAATTACCCCTCCCCCAATTATAAACCTTGCCCTGCTGTAAGGCCCTATCCCTCTCCTTTGCAATAACAAAAGACACCGAATTGTGGTCACTATCTCTAAAGTGCTCTCCCACAACCAAATCTATCACTTGGCCCGGTTCATCACCCAGTACCAAGTCCAGTGTGGCCTCACCTCTTGTCGGCCTAGCCACATGTTTGTCAGGAAACCCTCCTGCACATACTGTACAAAAACTGCCCCATTCGAACTATTCAACCTCTAAAGGTTCCAATCAATATTTGGAAAGTTAAAGTCACCCATGACAACTACCCTGTGACCTCCACACCTATCCATAATCTGCTTTGCAATTTCTTCCTCCACATCTCTATTACTATTTGGGGGGCTATAGAAAACCCCCAACAACGTGACCGCTCCTTTTCTATTTCTAACTTCAGCCTATATTACCTCAGTAGGCAGATCACCCTCGAACTGCCTTCAGTAGCTGTTAAACTATCCTTGATTAACAATGCTACTCCTCCACCTCTTTTACCACCTTCCCTACTCTTACTGAAACATCTATACCCCGGGACTTCCAACAACCATTCCTGTCCCTGTTCTAACCATGTCCCTGTAATGGCCACAACATCGTAGTCCCAAGTACCAATCCATGCTCCAAGTTCACCTACCTTATTCCGGATGCTCCTTGCATTGAAGTAGACACACTTTAACCCACCTTCCTGTCTGCCGGTACACTCCTGTGACCTTGATACCCTCCTCAGTACCTCACTACACTCAACACTGGCTTCTGGACTACAGCTCGTTTTCCCATCCCCCTGACAAATTAGTTTAAACCCCCCCTCGAAGAGCCGTAGCAAATTTCCCTCCCAGGATATTGGTGCCGCTCTGGTTCGGGTGCAAAGCGTCTTGTTTGTACAGGTCCCACCTTCCCCAGAATGTGCTCCAATTATCCATGTAACTGAAACCCTCCCTCCTCCCTGCAGCCACGTGTTTATCTGCACTCTCTCCCTGTTCCTCAACACGCTATCACGTGGCACCGGCAACAAACCAGAGATGACAACATGGTTTATCCTGGCTCTCAGCTTCCACCCTAGCTCCTTAAATTCCTGTTTTAAATCCCCATCCCTTCTCTTACCTATGTCGTTGGTACTGATGTGTACCACGACTTGTGACTGTTCCCCTTCCTCCTTAAGGATCCTGAAAACATGGTCCAAGACCCTGGCACTCGGGAGGCAACATACCATCCGTGAGTCTCTTTCCCTACCACAGAACCTCCTATCTGTCCCTCTAACTGTCGAGTCCCCAATAACTATTGCTCTCCTGCTCTCCCCTCTTCCCTTCTGAGCCACAGGGATGGACCCAGTCCGCTGGAGATCCAGTCACCGTGGCTTACCACTGCTAGGTCATCCCCCTCAACAGTATCCAAAGCGGTATACTTGTTGCCGAGGGGAACGACCACAGGGGATCCCTGTACTGACTGCTTCCTCCCAGCCCCTCTCACCGTCACCCACCTATCTTCATTCTTCGGAGTAACTACATCCCTGAAGCTTCTGTCTATGACCACCTCTGCCTCTTGAATGATCTGAAGTTCATCCAGCTCCAGCTCCAGATCCCTAACACGGTCTTCAAGCAGCTGGAATTGGATGCACTTCCTGCAGGTGTACTCAGCTGGGACACTACTGGTGTCCCTCACCTCAAACATCCCACAGGAGGAACATTGCACTGCCTGCACTGACATCCCTGCTAACTTCCCTTGCTAAGAAATGAGAGAAAGAAAAAAAAAGCTTACCTGCTCTCACTCCGAGTCCTTTTTTTTTTAGGTTAGAGGAGGGGGGAGGGTGGGAGACTCTAAACCGAGATTAAACCCAAACAACTGAGATTAAATCCAAACAAACTGAGATGAAACCCAAACAACTGAGATTAAACCCAAGCAACTGAGATTAAACCCACACAAACTGAGATTAAACCCACACAAACTGAGATTAAACCCAAACAAACTGAAAAGAAGAAAATAAAAAGGAAAAAAAAAGCTAACCTGCTCTCACACCGAGTCTTTTCTTTTAGGTTAGAGGAGGGGGGAGGGTGGGAGACATTGCACATGTAATGTCTCGAGTTTCCTCACCGTTCAAATTTATTGGGCAAAACAAAAACCTTCTCAGATCCCTCTATGGCCTACTTCCGGTTCTCTACTTCCGGCTGCTCTGGAAATACTCCGGAAAAAAAGTAAGTTTAAAATCATCCTCTTACCTTCCAGTCTCATACTGACAAAGCATACCGTACATAGAGAAGGGGACAGTGCAGAATGTAGTGTTGCAGGTATTGCTAGGGTGCAGAGAAAGAACAACTTAATATGAGGTAGGTCCATTCAGAAGTCTGATGGCAACAGAGAAGAAGCTGTTCTTGAGTCAGTTGGTACGTGACCTCACACTTTTGTATCTTTTTCCTCACGGAAGAAGGTGAAAGAGAGTATATCTGGGGTGTGCTTGATTATGCTGGCCGTTTTTCCAAGACAGTGGGAAGTGTAGACAGAGTCAATGAGTGGGAGGTTGCTTTGCATGATGGACTAGGCTACACTCACAATCCTTTGTAGTTTCTCGCGGTCTTGGTCAGAGAGGAGCCATACCAAGCTGTGATACATCTAGAAAGGTTGCTTTCTATGGTGCATCTGTAAAAGTTGGTGAGAGTCATAGCGGATGATGTGGTTACAGCACATCGAACAGATACATTTAAGGGGGAGCTAAATAAGTAAACGAGGGACCAGGGATGGAGGTGGGGGGGATAAAGGGAGATATTGATAGGGTGAACCGCAGTAACTGGAATGAAGGAGGCTTGTGTGGAGCACCATCACCGGCACAGGAACAAATTGTTGATTTATTTGCTGTGCTTTATGTGTAATTCTATGGTATATGATAATACCACCAATTCTGACACCTGAAATTGAAATAAACCATTGTATTTCCCATTTGCGCTAGAAAACAGACTTCTTTGTTTCTCGGCATGCTAGTTTTGATTTAACAATATTGAAATGGAATTCTCTGCTTTGCAGCTTGTTGAGACAGAGTCAATTTCTTTCCAATAACAGCGGAAAACAACACAAATAGTGATATAACTTTTTAAAAAGAAATATCGTCTGTGTACATTGTCATGTCTAAGTGTATTTCAGCCCTCAGTACATTATTGTGCCTACTCAATGTGATTTATCACTTTTGCCTATCATGGACAGAGACAGATTTTCGATGTCCATACCATTCCTCCAACCTTCTCCAAGTAGCAGGAGTCCAGTGTGAGAAATCATTACATTGTTGGGAGACCTGTAATAAGCCCCCAACATTGTGACTGCACCCTTCCTATTCCTGAGCTCTACCCATATTGCCTCGCTGCCTGAAACCTCCAAGGTATCCTTCCTCAGTACAGGTGGGGTATTTTCCTTAACCAGTAATGCCACTCCCCCACCGTTTTTACATCCCCCTCTATTCTGCCTGAAGCATCTAAATCCTGGAATGTTTAGCTGCCAATCCTGTCCCTCTTTCAACTAAGCCTCTGTAATAGCAATAACATCATAGCTCTAAGCTCATCTGTCTTATTTGTTATACTCCTCACATTTCAGACCACCAGTCCTGCTGTGTTCAACAACTACTCCCTGCCTGCTCTTCCTCTTAATCTTACTGGCCTTAGTCTGTAGCTCTCCCTCAGTTATTTCTCCTGCTGACCTACTGCTCTGGTTCCCACCCCCTGCCATACTAGTTTAAACCCTCCTGAGTGACTCTAGCAAATCTACCTGCCAGGATATTGGTGCCCCTCCAGTTTAGGTGTAGCCCATTCTTCTTGCACAGGTCCCACCTGTGCCAGAAGAGATCCCAATGATCAAGATATCTAAACCCTTCCCTCCTGCACCAGCTCTTTAGCTACATGTTTAGTTGCACTATTTTACTATTCCTAGCCTCACTGGCACAGGAAGCAATCCTGAGATTACAACCCTAGAGGTCCTCTTTTTTAAACTTACCACCTAACTCCCTGAACTCCCCTTGTAGGTAATGCATTTTGGAAGGTCCAGTGCATGTAGGAATTATACAGTAAATGGTAGAACCCTTATGAGAATTGACAGGCAGAGAGATCTGGGCGTACATGTCCACCGATCACTGAAAGTGGCAACGCAGGTAGATAAGATAGTCAAGAAGGCAAATGCTTGTCTTCATCGGTCAGGGCATTGAGTATAAAAATTCGCAGGTCATGCTGCAGCTGTGCAGAACCTTAGTTAGGCCTCATTTAGAATATTGTGTACAATTCTGGTTGCCACACGACCAGAAGGATGTGGATGTTTTGGAGAGGGTACAGAAGAGGTTTACCAGGATATTGCCTGGTCTGGAGGGTATTAGCTATGAGGAGAGATTGGATAAACATGGTTTGTTCTCACTGGAACGACGGAGGTTGAGGGGTGACTTGATAGAGGTTTACAAGATTATGAGTGGCATGAACAGAGTAGATAGTCAGATGCTTTTTCCGAGGGGACATAAGTTTAAGGTGCATGGGAAAAGTTTAGAGGAGACGTATGAGGCAAGATTTTTTTTTTTACACAGAGGGGAGTGGCATTACTGGTTAAGGAAAATTTTAACAATACCAGGTTAAAGTCCAACAGGTTTATTTATAATAAACCTGTTGAACTTTAACCTGGTGTTGTTAAAACTCTTACTGTGTTTACCCCAGTCCAACGCCGGCATCTCCACATAAGGTAAATTTCCCAGCTGTACTGAGGGAGGACACTTCGGAGGTTGCAGGCAGCGAGGCAATATGGGTAGGGCTCAGTAATAGGAAGGGTGCAGTCACAATGTTGTAATCCAAGCTCTAAGTTCACCTGTCTTACCTGTTATACTCCTCGCATTGAAACATATGAATTCCAGACCACCAGTCCCACTGTGTTCAATAACAACTCCCTACCTGCTCTTCCTCCTAATCTTGCTGGCCTTAGTCTGTAGCTCTCCCTCAGTTATTTTGCCTGCTGACCGACTGCTCTGGTTCCCACCCCCCTGCCATATTAGTTTAAACCCTCCCGAGTGACTCTAGCAAATTTACCTGCCAGGATATTGGTGCCCCTCCAATTTAGGTGTAGCCCATTCTTCTTGTACAGATAAATGTCTGCCCGGGGAGGTGGTGGAAGCAGGTATGATAGCGGCATTTAAGAGGCAACGAGACAAACACATGAATAGGATGGGAATGGAAGGATATGTACTCTGCAAGCGCATACGTTTTTAGTTTAGGCAGACATCATGATTGGCGCAGGCTTGGAGGGCCGAAGGGCCTGTTCCTGTGCTGTAATTCTAGGTACTGTCTGAATAAACATCCAGCCAGTCCAAAGATGTGTCGGTTAGGTGGACAGGTCATGCTACATTGCTCCTTATTGTTCCAAGATGTATAGGTTTGGGGGATTAGCAGCGTAAATACGTGGGGTTAGGCGGATAGTGCCTGGGTGAGATGCTCGATCAGAGAGTCAGTGCAGATTCGATGGGCTGAATGGCCTCCTATGATTCTATCCATCGTATGTGCGTGTATCTCATTTGGGTGTCTTTGTTTTCAAGAGAGATTGTGCAGGGGCTTGCTTCGTGCTGATATGACTTGCCATTCAACTGTTTCATTGCTCTTCCTGTCCCTCTGGAAGTGTAGGTTCAACCTTTAAGGTTTAAAGTTTATTTATTAGTGGCACAAGTAGGCTTACATTAACACTGCAATGAAGTTACTGTGAAAATCCCCTAGTCACCACACTCCAGCTCCTGTTCGAGTACACTGAGGGAGAATTTAGCATGGCCAATGCACCTAACCAGCATGTCTTTAGGACTGTGGGAGGAAACCGGAGTACCCGGTGGAAACCCATGCAGACACGGCGAGAATGTGCAGACTCCGCACAGACAGTGACCCAAGCCGGGAATTGAACCCCGGTTCCTGGTGCTGTGAGGCAGCAGTGCTAAGCACTGTGCCATCGTGTGGCCCCAAATCTCTGGCTCGGCTAGATTAGCCAAAAAAATCAGAAATGCGAAGCAAAACTGCTTTGAACCTGTTCACCAGAAAATTGCAGCGATGAGGAAGGATTGGATAGGTTGAGGTTGTTTTCTTTGGAACAGAGGAGACTGCGGGGAGATTGGATTAACACGTAGAAAGTTGTGAAGGAGATAGATGGAGTTTATTTTATTCATTCATGGAATGTGAGTGTCGCTGGCTGGGCCACTATTCATTGCCCATCCCCAATTGTTCAGCTACTGCATTGCTGTGGGTCTGGAGTCACATGTAGACCAGACCAGATAAAGACAGTAGATTTCCTTCCCTAAAGGACATTAGTGAACCAGATGGTCATCAGACTTTTAATTCCAGATTTTTATTGAATTAAAATTTGACCATCTGTAATGGTGGGATTTGAACCCAAATCCCCAGAGCATTACCCTGGATTACTAGCCCAGTGACAACACCACTATGGCACCGCCTCCCCCTCGTAGATGGGAAGGACCCGCTTCCTTTAGCAGCGAGGTCAGTGACTGGAGGAATAAGTTTAATATGATCGGATAAAGAGTAGAGAGGAGATGGGGGACGTTTATCGACCCAGAGAGCGTTAGTAGTCTGGAACTCACTACCTGAAAGGCTGGTGGAGACAGAAATCCTCAACTCATTAAAAGGTGCCTGGATGTGCATCAGAAGTGCCATAACCTGCAGGGCTAAGGACCAAGTGGTAGAAAATGGGATGAGGCTGGATGGCTGAGGCTGACATCTAAATGTTCTAAATATCTGAAAAGGTGAAATGGGAGGAGGGTCGGGGAGTGGCACTACGTGAATTACTCCTTAGGACAGCCAGATATCTATCTCTGCTGGAATGATTTCTTCACCTAACCTCTCGTTTGAACGGATGGATGAAGAGAGGAAGGCAACAAATCCATTGGCAGGAAATGTACTGGTCATTTAAATATTTTGATGAGGCTGCCCTCCTTCATTTCAACAGTCATTCTATTCTCAACTCATGCTGGTCTTTGAGAAATCAGGCAGGTGAAAAGAGATGGAATCTGGCTATGCAGTACTAGCTCTCGAGAAGTAGGCATGTTTCAACCAGGCCCAACCAGCTACCCTGTAATCTTTCCCTCTCCCCTGCCACCTCAAATATCTGCAATGTATTTGCTGCCCTCATAACCATCTTGATTACCACCACTTTCCAACCACTGTCTCCTCACCAAAACACCATGGACAAATCTCTGTTGATTATACTTACCTGATCTAATTTACTTTGGTCTTACGGAGCAAGCTGTCCAGCCTTGAGGACTGTCCGAGTATCTGTGGGTGGGAACCTCACTGAAAAAACATTGTTCTTAAAGGTGTGGACTGGTAAAACGTCAAAACAAAGTCTCTTCAGTTAGGTATGATTCCATGATAGGGCAGCACTTGTTGATCAACCCTGACTGTGCTAATAGTTACACTAAGCAATTTAAGGTAATCAGCTGAGCTCAAAATGTAGCTCATTCACATTTGTTAGATGCCATGAACGTTCGTATATAGGGACCTGAAGAGAGAGAGAGGTGGTTCATTATCATTCGTTCGTTCTGAATGGCCCTCTTGCTTGTCTCTCACTTTGAACTGCTCCATTGTTCCTCCCTCGCTGTGAATGGCCCTTTGCCTCTCTCACACTGCGAATGACCCATTGACCCTCTGTCACTGTGAATGGCTCCGTTGTCCCTCTCTCACTGTGAATGGCTTGTTGCTCCTTTCTCAACTGAGAGAGGAGAGAGACACCAGACAGTGTACAGATATCTCCCCGAGAGAAAGGGGGGAGTGAGAGACACCAGTCAGTATACAGATATCTACCTGAGAGATATCTTCCTTCCTCTCCTGCTATGCATTCATCAGTCACTTTTTCAGGTGCACATCAACCAAACTAGTGGGTTCTCAAACAGCTGCAGAAGGCCGAAGGAATGTTCAACAGGATTCTCTTAACCTTACTGCAATGCCTTTGGGAAATGCAGAAATTTAACCTGCAAGATGCAATTGTTGCATTTGTTTCAAACCAAACCTTAACCAAATCTCCTCATGTTTAAAGTTTTTAAGTATTAGTGTCATAAGTAGGCTTACATTTACACTTTGATGAAGTTACTGTGAAAATTCCCTAGTCGCCACACTCCGGCACCTGTTCAGGAGAATTTAGCATGACTGTGGGAGGAAACCGAAGCACCGGGAAGAAACCCATGCAGACACAGGGAGAACGTACAAGTACCACACAGACAGTGAGCCAGGCCGGGAATTGAACCCCGGTCCCTGGTACTGTGAGGCAGCAGTCCTAACTACTGTGGCACCATGCCGCCCCACTTAGCCACAGTGCCACATTAAGTGTCTGCTGTGGCTCACTGGCTGGCTTTCAAGCATTGAAGCTTGCGTGTTTAAAATCCTACAGAGGAGATTTGAGTGCAAAAATCTACACTGACACATGAGTTTTACAATGAGGCAGTGTTGCACTGTTGGAGGTGCTGCCTGTTCCTTGCAGTTAAATGCAAAAGATTTGGTGGCTCTTTTGAAGACGAGCAGGGAAAATATCTTTTTTAAAAATTTTTTATTGTCACAAGCAGGATTACATTAACACTGCAATGAAGTTACTGTGAAAATCCCCTAGTCGCCACACTCTAGTGCCTGTTCAGGTACACTGAGGGGGAATTTAGCATGGCTAATCCACCTAACCAGTGCGTCTTTCGCACTGTGGGAGGAAACCAAAGCACCCGGAGGGAACACACTCAGACACGGGGAGAACATGCAGACTTCGCAAAGACAGTGACCCAAGCCGGGAATCAAACCCGGGTCCCTGGCGCCCTGTGTTCTGAGGCAGCAGTGCTAACCACATGCCGCCTTTTTATTAACATTGTTAAAAACAGATGACTAAGTCATTAATATTTGTGGGAGCTCAGAGTACTCAAAATAGCAGCTGAGGTTCCTGCAATACAGCAGTAACTACACTTCAAGAATGCTTCTTTGACTGCAAAAACACCTGGGGGCATGCTGAGGATGTAAAAAACACTATAGAGGCACAAACCTTTCTCTTTCTTTAAAATTGCTTCTATATTCTCACTCACCATGCGAGTTACTTCTTCCTGAGAAGACTCCTCTATTATTTTTCTGGTCATTCTAATTTGGTCTTGTTAATATCAGTACAATTTAATTTTCTCTACAATCCATTGCAATACCACAGTGAACAACACTGTATTACGCTGCTTCATTCCTCTCACCCTCAGCATAATAACGTTTCTGACCACTTGATGATGCCCTAATCTTACCAACACTGCAAGTAATCTCCTTCATATTAGGATATCTTGACATCTAATCCTTCTCGAAACATGTTCCTGTCATCGTAGCGGTCACAGATAATTTGCAAAAGGACATTATACCTTTAAGTGACAACCAATTGACCTCCCTGGATCTTTTACTAATTGGATGTTAATTCCATGTCACAAAGTATACTGGTTGACATGTTAGTGTTATGGGGATATTTTTAGCAGACCAACCAGTCAATGCCTATCTGCAAAGACTACGCATTAAAAAGCAAAAGTACTGCAGATTGATCAATTGTGTGGCCAAGATGTCAGGTTTCCATAGCAAGGAGGCAGCTGCCTTTCTGTAACGTGTTATATCCCCACAAGATTAGAAAATTTAGAATTTGGAGACCGAACTTAAATTCCTGACAAAATATAGCCTGTAATTAGATTAGAATGTTGCGCAGAAAATTAACATAGTCCCCAGGCAAAAATGACATGCAAATGAGTGAAGCATTCCATAATTTTGCAATGGGTCAATTGGCTCAATTAGTTAGGATGTGGTCACAGGGATTCCAAGGCCACAGTATCAATCTCTGTACTAGCTGCTAAACTTACATCCTTCATGTCACAGTGGTTTTATGAATGCACACTTCCATACAAAGTAGGGAGGGTTTCACAGTTCAATCCTTAGTCATTGCTGAGTCCATTGATTTTGAGCAGTTAAAGACATCAGATTTAAGTTTCAAAGCAAAATCTTGAGTTACAGGGCCATTTGCAGTCTGAGGGAGACATTGCTGAGAAAATATTTTTTAAAAATTATTTCTTCATCAGGTTTGGGCATCACCAGTTTGCCCCCATCCGTAATTGCCCTTCAACTGAGTGACTTGTGAGGCCGTTTCAGAGGGCAGTTAAGAGTCAACCACATTGCTGCGGGTCTGGAGTCACAATGTAGGCCAGGCCAGGCCAGGTAAGGATGGCAGATTTCCTTCCCTAAAAGGACATTAGTGAATCAAATGGGTCTTTACAACAATTGATGATGGATTATTATTACTGAGGCTAGCTTTATATTCCAGATTTATTTTGTGAATTGAATTTGAGTTCCCATCAGCTGTCATGGTGGGAATTGAACCCCAATCTCCACAGTCTTAGCCTGGACCTCTGGAATATTCCTTCAGTGACATCAATACTGTGCCAACATCTCCAATATCCAACATGAAATATTCAGCATATATTTCAGTGGTCCTGTCACTGCTCGAGTTGAAATAATCACAATCTGAAGTGTGCAACGTTTAACATTAACATAGATTTAACAAAGCTTTAATGGAGACGATTTCTTACTGATCAAAGATCTTACTTTGCAGCCCCTGGTCAGGTGACTCCATATGTAGTACAGAGTGTTTCTCTCAGTTCCTCAGCCATGTTCCAGATTGTGTCAGATACCAAGCCCACATCATCAGCTATTATGATAGTTACCAAACCCCCTTCATAAGACTTCTACTTCTATACTGGGTGCTCCGGTGCAGAGGGATCTGGATGCCCTTGTTCATGAGTCACGGAAATCTAGCATGCAGGTACAGCAGATAATAAAGAAAGCAAAAGGAATGTTGGCATTTATAGCTAAAGGAATAGACTATATGCACGAAACAAGTCATTGGTAAGACTGCACCTGGAGCATAGTGCACAATTTTGGTCCCCCGGAGGCAGTTCAGAGGAGATTCACTAGATTGATTCCAGAGATGTGGGGTTTGTCGTATGAAGAGAGATTGAACAGTTTAGGCCTATACTCTCTGGAATTTAGAAGAATGATGGGAGATCAAAGTAAGGTATGCAAGATGATAAAAGGTATAAATAAAGTCGACATGGAGCAGATGCTTCCTCTTGTGGGGCATTCTAGGACGAGAGATCATAGTCTTAGGATAAGGGGTAGCAAATTTAAAAGAGTTGAGGAGAAACTACTTCTCCCAAAGGGTTGTGAACCTGTGGAATTTGCTACCCCAAAGTGCAGTGGATGCTGAGACAGAGAGTAAATTTAAGGAGGAGTTAGACGGATTTTTAATTGGTAATGGGTTGAAGGATTATGGGGAGAAGGCAGGAAAATGGGGATGAGAGCATATCAGTCATGATAGAATGGCAGAGCAGACTCAATGGGCCAAATGGCCTAATTCTGCTCCTATATCTTATGAACTTAATGTTGAGTGACTCTCTGAGTGAAATGTGCTCATGTCCTTAAGCAAGCAAACCTGCTGATACTTACTTCACGCACTATAATAAAAGAATAAGGCATACAGACTGCCTGTCTTATAGACAGGTCTAGAATCCATTGGAGACAACATCAACAATCTTACTCACAAAGCAGTGAGCCCATTGCTCGCTAGGCTGACAGTGTTTGATTGCATTTGTTAAGTTCTTTATAAAAATCTGTGCCTGGTGGTTATCTCTAAGTCTCAACTCAATAACAGTAATTCTAAAACAATTATCTTGCTACAGTATCTCATTGTGGAGGACTTCTAGCTTCTTACTGTGAACCGTGCAGACAGACAGACTCACAGGCAGACTCCCTTCAGCTTATCATCACTGTGTAGCACTTTGAAGAAGCTATCCAATTAGTCCCATTGCTCTGGCTTCCCCTATAGCCCTGAACAAAGCAACATAGGAACTAGGAGCAGGAGTAGGCAATTCAGCCCCTCGAGGTTGCTCTGCCATTCAATACGACCATGGTTGATCTCATCTCAGCCTTGACTCCACTATCCTGTCCACTCCCCATTATCATTCGTCCTGTCAATAATTAAAGCCTATCCATCTGCGCAGCACGGTGGCATAGTGGTTAGCACTACTGCCTCACAGTGCCAGGGATCTGGGTTCAATTCCTGGCTTGGGTCACTGTCTATGCAGAGTGAATAAGACCATAATATATAGGAGCAGAATTAGGCCATTCGACTCCACCATTCACTCATGGCTGATATGATTTTCATCCCTATTCTCTTGCGTTCTCCCCGTAACCCTTGATCCCCTTATTAATCAAGAACCTACCTATCTCTGTCTTGAAGATGCTCAGTGACCTGGCCTCCACTGCCCTCTGGGCAATGAGTTCCACAGATTCACCACCCTCTGGTCGAAAAAAATCCCCCTCATCTCAGTTTTAAAAGAGTGTCCCTTCACTCTGAGGTTGTGCCTTTGAGTTCTAGTCTCTTCCACTAGTGGAAACATCCACTCTATCCAGGCCTCTCAGTATTCTGTAAGTTTCAATTAGATCCCCCTCACCCTTCTAAACTCCACTGAGTATTGACCCAAACTCCTCAACCGCTCCTCATACGAGTCTGCACATTCTTCTCGTGCCTACGTTGGTTTCCTCTGGGTACTCCAGTTTTCTCCCACAGTCCAAAAGATGTGCTGGTTAGGTGCATTGGCCATGCTAAATTCTCCCTCAGTGTACCCGAACAGGCATCGGAGTGTGGCGACAAGGGGATTTTCACAGTAACTTCATTACAGTGTTAATATAAGCCCATTTGTGACAGTAATAAATAAGCAAAATGGACCACTACGCATTTATCTGGGTTGAAGTCCATCTGCCACTTCTCCGCCCAGTCTTGCATCCTATCTATGTCCCTCTGTAACTTCTGACATCCCTCCAGACTAGACATCCATCCAGACTATCCACAACCCCACCAACCTTCGTGTCGTCGGCAAACTTACCAATCCATCCCTCCACTTCCTCATCCAGGGCATTTATGAAAATGACAAACAGCAAGGGTCCCAGAACAGATCCCTGGGGCACACCACTGGTGACCGACCTCCATTTAGAAAAAGACCCATCTATACCCACTCTCTGCCTCCTTTGGGCAAGCCAGTTCTGGATCCACAGGGCAGCAGCCCCTTGGATCCCACGCCCTCTCACTTTTTCTAGAAGCCTTGCATGGGGGACCTTATCGAACGCCTTGCTAAAGTCCATATAAACCACATCTACCTCTTAATTTTAATACTCCTCAATTTTGTTTAGTGTTCCAGCATTCACTGCACTCTGGAGTATAGAATTCCACAGATTCACGGCACTCTGAGTGTTTTAAATCTGTCACCCTTTAGCCAAAAACAATGTCCTCTCATTCCAGAATTTGTCCCCTTCAATATTTATTCAACTCCCTTTGAAAGTTATTGAATTTGCTTCCACCACCTGGTCTCTGCAGATGGGATGTTGGTGTAGTGGTAATCGCACTGGGTCAGTAATCTAGAGGCCCAAGCTAATGCCCTGGGGACATGGGCTCCAGTGGAATTTAAATTCAATGAATAAATCTGGAGTTAAAAGTGACCACGAAAGCACTGATGATTTTAGCCCACCTTTCTGCCCCTTGAGGGAAGGGAATCTACTGCCCTTGTCCAGTCTGGCTACATGCAACTCCAGACTCGCAGCAATATTTTCTTTCTGTTCATTCATGGGAGATGGGATTAGTCCCTCAGTGGCTTGTTGGGCCATTTCAGAGGGCAATTAAGATCTGGAGTTACATGTAGGCCAGACAAGATTAAGTTGACAGATTTCCTTCCCTGAAGGACATTGGTCCACCACATGGGTTTTTACGACAATCGACAATGATTTTGTAGTCATCATTAGATCTTTAATCTCAGATTTCTATTAAACTCAAATTTCACCATCAGCCATGGTGGGATTCAAACCCGGGCCCCCAGAGTCTGTGGGATTACTGGTCCAGTGGCAATACCACTACGCCTCCTTCCTTTGGTTGACTTTTAACCTGCCTCTGCAACAAATGCTGATCTTGCCAGTGACACTCACATCCCATGAAAGAATAAAGATAAATCTAATTGCTTTCTTTTTCACATGCCTCTTTCACTAGTACGCCATTTCCAATGGGACAGCATCACTTAGGTGATGTATGGAGTGCTAGACAGATCGAGATGGATTTGACCAACCTTGTTAAATGGGGCACTATTTAGAAGCAAAAAGGAAGATGTATTATCTGAACAGCATGGCTCTGTAGTCCTGTGGCATCATGTAAGCGCAGTGCATTAGAAATGATCACCATTGCTACATAGTGTGGTCAAAACAGATTCATAACTCTTTAGAGGGCAAATGACTGGGAAGGTGCAACCCGCAGTCCTTCGCTGTCTGACCCTGTGTCAACCACAATCTAAATCAAACTGGCAGCTGCACAAATATCAGACAGGGCCCTTTTAACATTCGTGGCTTTGTGTTTAGAGCAGGATATCCAAAAATAAAGATAGTCGATCAGTGTCACCGAATGAAAAATGGATTTTCACCGTGGTTGTGTTAAATGTGGAGACAGTGTAATGTTTTACACAGGGCCATTCGGAGATAGTTTGTGCTGCACTACACGTAGTTCATCTTAATGAATTTGTCAACCCATTTTATTCACGCTGAAGTATAGCGGGCAGAAATGGCTTGGTATCCCGTTATTAGAATAAATGCAGTAGTGATCTACTTAAGGGCAAGTCCTCCGCTCATTTCTCCACACCTCATGGCCTCCTGCTTCAGTTGCTCATGAGACATCCCATTTTCAATTTCTGACCGCAATATGGCAAGGGTGAAGAATCTGCAAGGTGTTTCTCGTTGACTTTCTCACACGTGTTTAATTAAAGGGAGAAAGGATATTTCACCTATAAGCAACAGTTGTCCCTGAATGTTCAAGCTCTTCAGCCATCACAATTGAAAATTCACTTGTTCTGCCATTGCCAATCTCAAGGGTGGCCCAGTGGCACAGTGGTTAGCCATGTTAAAATTGCCCCTCATTGTGTCCCAAGATATCTAGGTTAGATGGATTAGTCATGGCAAATGTGTGGGGTTACAGGGATAGGGCAGGGGAAGAGAGCCTGGGTGCAGTACTCTGTCAAAAAGTCGGTGCAGACCCGATGGACCAAATGGCCTCTTCTGCACTGTAGGGATTCTATGAACCTTGCGCATGGGACCATTACCTGGGCCTGGATAACCATCACAAGGTCTCAAATGACCCTGACACCCTCAATGCAATAAGCTGCCTTGCTGATCCACAATAGTAGAATAGTGTAGCAGTGTAGAGGATCAGAAGGACCTTGGGGTCCGGGTCCATAGGACTCTTAAATCGGCCTCGCAAGTGGAGGATGCGGTCAAGAAGGCGTACGGCGTACTAGCCTTCATTAATCGAGGGATTGAGTTTAGGAGTCGGGAGATAATGCTGCAGCTTTATAGGACCCTGGTTAGACCCCACTTGGAGTACTGCGCGCAGTTCTGGTCACCTCATTACAGGAAAGATGTTGAAGCCATTGAAAGGGTGCAGAGGAGATTTACAAGGATGTTGCCTGGATTGGGGGGCATGCCTTATGAGGATAGGTTGAGGGAGCTTGGTCTCTTCTCCCTGGAGAGACGAAGGATGAGAGGTGACCTGAGAGAGGTTTACAAGATGTTGAGAGGTCTGGATAGGGTAGACTCTCAGAGGCTATTTCCAAGGGCTGAAATGGTTGCTACGAGAGGACACAGGTTTAAGGTGCTGGGGGGTAGGTACAGAGGAGATGTCAGGGGTAAGTTTTTCACTCAGAGGGTGGTGGGTGAGTGGAATCGGCTGACGTCGGTGGTGGTGGAGGCAAACTCGTTGGGGTCTTTTAAGAGACTTCTGGATGAGTACATGGGATTTAATGGGATTGAGGGCTATAGATAGGCCTAGAGGTAGGGATATGATCAGCGCAACTTGTGGGCCGAAGGGCCTGTTTGTGCTGTGGCTTTCTATGTTCTATGTTCTAATACTACATTGCAAATGACGCTGAGCTATGAGTAAAGATCCGATTATTTCCTCATCGGAACAAGATGTACATTGTGGAGATGGGTCATTAAATTATATCATTTGTGCATAATTGGTTGAACTCAGGTAGCACGTGAATTCCCGACTCTGGATGTCTCAAAGTCAATGTAGTATTTGTGAAGTGCAGTCACTGTTTCAATGTAGAAAAGGCGACAGCCAATTTGCACACAGCAAGTTCCCACAAACAGCAACGTGGTAACGACCAGGTAATCTGCTTTGTGTGATACTGATTGGGCGACGAATATCGGCCAGGGCCCTGGAGATGACACCTCTGTTCTTCAAGGATGTAGTGCCACAGGTACTTTTTACATTCAATAATGCAGGCAGATTGGGCACTGGTCTCATCCAGAAGATAGCACCTCATGCAATGCAGCATTCCTTCAGTACTGCACTGAAAATCACCCTTGCCTGTTGCACTCAAGCCCTGGAGTGGGACTTGATCCTAGAGGTTTGTGGCTTAAGAGGAGAGTGTGCTACAGTTGATAAACTGTATTAGTGATGTTGACTAGAATGGGGGTAGATATTAACCTGGAGGACTTGTCTGTTCTGAAAAGTAGGACATTGGATCTTGAACTTCCATCTGCACAAGCCAATGGAACCTTACGCCAACACGACATCTGGACAATTTGGCACCTCTAACAGGGTGACATCAAATCAGTACTGGGAGATTCTATGTCCAGGTTTCCAGGATGGAGTTTGAATAAGTTTCTGACAGGAGTTACAGAGATTAAACATTGTCCAGGTCACCAAAGAGAATTTCCAGGCTCTTCCTCACAATGGTGACGTGGACTCGTTTACAACCAATTGAGGTGGAAGTCAGGGCCACAGTTTAACATCTTATTTGAAAGACAACTCTTCTGGCAGTGTAGCAACTCCTCAAGTACTGTACTAGGGCATCAGCTTAAATTTTGTGCTTGAATCTCTGGACTGAGGGTAGAATTCACCCCCAAAAATCTAAGTGTCATAATGGTGAAAATAATGGAGTGATTGGTGTTGATCTCAGGCACGCCCCACAGTGCAATCCTCCCACACTCAGTAACTTTTTGGAGAGTTGGGAGTTTTGTGATGGTACTGGGGGGGGGGGACACTCCCACACACAATTGGCAGCATGTTTCCCCCTCCCCAACAGGTAACCGGCATCAGGACATAGAAACGTTGAACATAGGAGCAGGAGGAGGCCATTTGGCTCTTCGAGCCTGCCCCACCATTCATCATGATCATGGCTGATCATCCAATTCAACAGCCTAATCTTGCTTTCTCCCCATAATCTTTGATCCCATTCGCCCCAAGTGCTATATCTAGCCACCTCTTGAATGCATTCAATGTTTTGGGTCAATTACTTCCTTGGTAATGAATTCCACAGCTCACTACTTTTTAGGTGAAGAAAGGTCTCATCTCCGTCCTAAATGGTCTACCCCAAATCCTCAGACTGTGACCACTGGTTCTGGACACTGCCACCATCGGGAACATCCTCCCTGCATCTATCCTGTCTAGACCTGTTAGAATTTTATAAGTCTCGATGAGATTCCCCCTCATTCGTCTGAACTCCAGCAAAAGCAATCTTAACCTAGTCAATCTCGCCTCATACATCAGTCCTGCTATCCCCAGGTAAACCTTCGCTGCACTCCCTCAAGAGCAAGAACATCCTTCCTCAGAAAAGGAGACCACAATTGCACACAATATATGTATAATTGCAACAACAGTAAGAAGTTTAACAACACCAGGTTGCACTCACCTGAAGAAGGGGCTTGGAGCTCCGAAAGCTTGTGTGGCTTTTGCTACCAAATAAACCTGTTGGACTTTAACCTGGTGTTGTTAAACTTCTTACTGTGTTTACCCCAGTCCAACGCCGGCATCTCCACATCATAATTGCAACAACACGTCCCTGCTCTGACTCAAAACCTCTCGCAGTGAAGGCCAACGTACCATTTGTCTTCTGCCTGCTGCACCTGCATGCTTACCTTCAGTGACTGGTGCACAAGGATACCCAGGTCCCCACTGCACACTCCCCTCTCCCAATTTACAGCCATTCAGGTAGTAATCTGCCTTCTCGTTTACGCTTCCAGAGTGAATAACATCACATTTATCCAAATTATACAGCATCTGCTATTGATTAGCCCACTCACCCAACCTGCCCAAATCATGCTGAAGGATCTCTGCATCCTCATCTTAGTTCATCCTCCAACCCAACTTGGTATCATCTGCAAACTTTGAGATATTACATTTTGTTCCCTCTTTCAAATCATTAATATATATTGTGAATAGCTAGGATCCCCGTACCGATTCTTGTGGCACCCACTAGTTACTGCCTGCCAATTTGAAAAGGACCCATTAATTCCTATTCTTTGTTTCCTCTCTGCCAACCAGTTTTCTATCCATCTCAATACACTTCCCCCAATCCATGCGCTTTAATCTTGCACGATAATCTCTTATGCGGGACTTTGTCAAACACTTTCTGAAAATCCAAATATACCACACGACTGGCTCCCCCTTGTCAACTCTACTAGTTACATCTTTAAAGAATTCCAACAGATCTGTCACGCATGATATCCCTTTCATAAATCCATGCTGACTGTCTGATCCTGCCACTACTTTCTACTAAATGCTCCGCTTTAAAGTCCTTGATAATGGATTCACGAATTTTCCCCACTACCGATGTTAGGCTTGATGTTTTATAATTCCCTGTTTTTCTCAACCTCTCTTTTTGAATATTGGAGTGCCATTAGCTACGCCCAAATCTGCAGGCACTGTTCCAGAGTCTATAGAGTCCTGGAAGATGACCACCAATGCATCCACTATTTCTAGAGCCACTTCCTTAAGTACTCCAGGATGTAGATTATCGGACCCTGGGGATTTATCCAACTTCAATCCTATCAATTTTCCCAGTACCGTTCCTCTAGTAATATTGATCTCCCTCAGTTCTTCCCTCTCACTAAATCTTGCATTCTCCAACATTTCTGGTATCTGATTTGTTTCCTCTTTTGTGAAGACAAAGCCAAAATATATATTCAGTTGCCCAGCCATTTCTTTGTCCCCTATTATGCATTCCCCCGTTTCTGTCTGTAGGGGATCCCCAACATGCCCCCCACTCCCCATCATGATCCCCGACATCATCCACACCCCCACCTCCTCCTCCCCCATCCGTCATAGCCCCCATTCAGGCTCCACCTCTGTCCAACTGCCCTGGCACACTGGGGGTGGCCACTGGCTGGGGGTCTGGTGGGTACGGCCAGTGTGCCAGCTGGGCACTAACCAACATGGACTGCCTGGTCATGCATCCGATTATCCGAGGGTTTCAATGGCCAAGACCCCTGACATGACCATCGCACCAGGTCTCCGCTGGTGGAGACCAGTAGTGATCCTTGCCATTATGGTGCAGCATCAGAAGGCTGGAAAACACGTTGCAGTGGGATTTGAAAAGGCTATGACTATTTAAATACTCCTGTAAATATGCTAATCTGCCTCACCCCATGTATGATCCACTTTCCGACGTTAGAAAGGGACCGGGATAATCGCAAACGGTTGGCGTCGGGTGCGAAACTGATTTTTAGGTCCGCACACTGTTCCCCGGGATCGGTGCAATCTGTGCCAGGCGCAGTGAAGTTGGAGTTTCGCCCAGATTCTTGATCTGACAACCATCTCACACCCTGCAGAGACACCATTGGCAGTAAAAATAGCTCTTATTTTGGTTGGAATCTGGAATCCAGGCTGCACAAGTGCAGGTCGGGTGAAGAGTCTCAATTTGTCAGATCCATTGGGCCTAGCATCAAATATTATAACAAAACATGGTCACGTTTGGAAAATTGCCAAGGTGTGGGCACACTTGGTTACTAATTGTACAGAGTAGAAATACAAATACTGAGATGTCGCTCCCTCAGGGAGATAGTGTAAAAAATATGGAGAGAACCGTTCCCCCATTTTCTGAAGCATTATTTTATTACACAGACTAGTGGACACCATACGAATGGGGACAAGATGCCACTTTGAACTTAACAACCATGCTACACCCGCCAGTGTACTTGATGCTTTGTGTTACCAGCGTGCAGGTTTGGAGGTGTACTGGTGATAGGGGTGGTGCTTGGGTAGCGCATTCCAGACATCTATCACTCTCTGTGTAAAATAAACTTGTCCCTTACATCTCCTTTGAACATTCCCCCTCTCACCTTAAGTGCATGCCCCCTAGTATTAGACATTTCAACTCTGAGAAAAAGATTCTGTCAACCCTATCTATGCCTCTTATAGTTTTATAGGCTTCTATCAGGTCTCCCCCTCAGTTCTCCCTGGAAAGACGGAGGATGAGGGGAGACTTAATGGAGGTGTATAAAATTATGAAAGGCATAGATAGGGTGAACGGTGGGAAGCTTTTCCCCAGGTCGGTGGTGACGTTCACGAGGGGTCATAGGTTCAAGGTGAAGGGGGGGAGGTTTAACACAGATATCAGACGGACATATTTTACACAGAGGGTAGTGGGGGCCTGGAATGCGCTGCCAGGCAAGGTGGTGGAGGCGGACACACTGGGAACATTTAAGACTTATCTAGACAGTCATATGAACGGAGTGGGAATGGAGGGATACAAAAGAATGGTCTAGTTTGGACCAGGGAGCGGCGCGGGCTTGGAGGGCCGAAGGGCCTGTTCCTGTGCTGTATTGTTCTTTGTTCTTTGTTAGTACATCAGGATTAAATCAGAAAAGGTACAAGTTAATATGTTTGTAAATTTTTTTGGTATGTAATTGCGGATGAATTGATCATAAAACAAAACATAGATGAATCCTCAACCACATTTGATGAGATTTTAAAAGACCTTGACAAATATTTTCAGCTCTCGAGTTGAGGCAATGGCATCTGTTAAAGGATGGTCTAGAACAACCCCAATCAGGCACCAAAGGAGCAAGGAGGTCCCAGGATGAGAGAGACAATATCCAAGCAAGCTGGTTGCAGAGCATTTCAGCACCATGGAGTGGTGCAGAGGAAAGAAGAAACTGAGAAGCAGCTGAATGGCTTCAAAATAGATTTTTTTAAACATTTTGACACGGTTCTCAAACTGCAACAGCAAGTTGCAGTGCGGAGCGAGCAGAGGGCTGTGAATTAAGAAAAGATAGTTAACATAATTCAAAGAGAATGGATGGTACTGTGGCACAGTGGTTAGCACTGCTGCCTCACAGCGCCAGGGACCTGGGTTCAATTTTGGCCTTGGGTGACTGTCTGTGTGAAGTTTGTATGTTCTCCCTGTATTTGCATGGTTTTCCTCCGGGTGCTCTGGTTTCCTCCCACACTCCAAAGATGTGCAGGTTGGTTGGATGGGTCATGCTCCATTGCCCCTTAGTGTCATGGGCATTAGCAGGATAAATTCATGGGGTTACGGGAATCGGGCCTGGGTGGAATTGTTGTTGGTGCAGGCTCGATGGGCTGAATGGTCTCCTTCTGTACCATAGGGATTCTAGGACTCTATTCTATGATTCTATGAGAAACAATATCTGCAAAAACAAAATAAAACAATTCGCGCAAAAGTGTTTGTATCAAAACTAATTTGGAAGATGTGAACCAGAAGTACAGCCAGGTATAACAGGTGCTCAAAGAAGATGTTGTACATAAAGAGAATAAACATGTGGCCCTGGAAAAACATCAGTTAAAAAGGATGTTGAAACTTCTTCAGACAAAGCTGTGTTGGCATTATCAGTAGTGACAAAGTGATGCATTGAAGTCCAGCATAAGTTGACAAGTGATGTTATGACTACAGGAGATGTTATTTGCTGACTAAACCAGATTCCAGAGGGAAACCTACCTTCCTGAAGAGGAAAAAGCGACTGATCCCAAAAGCATTGAACTCTGATAACGTCTTTAGCATTTTAAAAATTAAAAGATTTAACAAGAAAAAAAATCAAGCACACGGGATGAAAGTTGTACAGTTTACACAGTCTTATGGAACATCCCCTGCCCCCACTGAAAAAGAAACTACAAGTTAACTTCCTTCTTGGAAACAACTCCCTTATAGATTTTAACCATAAAAATTCAGTTATATCACCTAAGGCAAAGACCTTCTCTCACTTCAGAGAAGGAATACCAGACAAACACCCCAATGTGGAAATCCAAAACAAAGGTTCAGAAACAAACTGCTTTCTGAATACAAATGCCTTTCTGGCTTGACTGGATGGCGGATTCAAATTCATAACTTTCACACCTTCTTCCAACACAGATCTGGTCTCAAAACATCTGCCCCACACAGTCACCCTATTCAGCTAAACTTTTTTCCTTAAGTATCTTTTTCCCCTTCCATCTCGGATTCCATTGTCCTTAAACACCTTTTTCAAATATAAAAATCTTTCACCTCACCTTTTCCAATTTTGCCTTCACTTTTGGCTTGATGAAGTTTAACATAACTTTGTAAATTGTAAAAGTCCCTTGTCACTTTGGAATTTGCCCTCTGAAATTCAACAATTGGAAAGTTGAGTGTCTGCTTAGTTCATAATGCAAATGTTAAACCCAACTATTTACTTGTAAATCCAACTTCACCATAGCCGCTTATTACAAATGCATGAATCTTCCATCTTTACCCTATCTCTCAGCTCTCACAAACTAGCTGTCTCTATTAACCTTACCCCAATTTAATTAATCATGGACATGCGCGCACACACTTTACAAAATATCACTATCTTCCCACAGATGTCAAGTAGAAAACAAACAGTTAATTGTCCTTCAAGGTCAAAGAAATACATAACCATGCAACAGCATTAAGAGAAGAGTATAGTGAATGGCAGAATGGAAGAACAGCAGATCAATGTTGAGGAGACCCTACTGAAGTACATGAAAATTCATGGTGAAGCAATCAAGCTTTGCAAAGAAAGGGAAAATCTATTGACAGACCTTCACGCGCTACAGAGATCATTCAGATCAATGTTTGTTTCTCCAGAAAGTTACGAAGAGAGCAAAATTGCTTTTACACTACTTTGAATAAACCAATCGGCAGAAAAGACTCGGCAATATTCCATATTTCAGGGGGAAGATAAGAGGTACAAGAAAGCGACTGAAGAGCTGATGAAAACAATTGGACAAAAACATTACATTTCCAAAGATATTTGTGAAGAAATAGAAAGTAAGTTTGCTATGCGTGAAAAGGATGAGCGCATGGAAACAGGGTGAGCACATGGAAAAAGTGATGAGGAGATAGACAGTAACTCCACTGCAGTGTTAATATAAGCCTACTTGTGACACTAATAAATACTTTAAATAACTCAAAATAAGAAAAGAGTCCTCTACCATTGTTACATGGAGAGGTTTTCCTCCGGGATCCCGAGGCGGCACGATGGCACAGTGGTAAGCACTGCTGCCTCACAGTGGCAGGGGCCCGGGTTCAATTACGGCCTCAGGTTACTGTCTGTGTGAAGTTTGTACATTCTACCAGTGTCTGCGTGGGTTTCCTCCGGGTGCTCCGGTTTTCTCCCACAGTCCAAAGATGTGCAGGTTAGGCTGATTGGCCATGCTAAATTGCCACTTCGTGTAGTGTAAATTAGCAGGGTAAAAACATGGGGTTACAGGAGTAGGGTCTGGATGGGACTGTAGCCGGTTCTGGTTCAATGGGCCAAATGGCCTCCTTGTTAGGCGGAAGAAACAGCTGAATGGAAAAGAGGAGATATTGAGAGGAAAAGGCCTAGAACTTTCCAAGCTGCAAGTGGATAATGAAACTCTGAGTCGCACAATTGTGGAATTGAAAAAAGTGAAGACTTCAGAGATGGAAGCAACAGTGAAACTGAAATGAAGGACAAGGACAAAGCTCAGCTGCAGGTGAAGAAAAGACAGAAATAAGATGGAAATATAAACTTGATGCTGAAGATCAAGGGACAAGAAGGAAAAGCACTGGATGCCTCAAACTTAATGAGAGCCATTGAGTTGTTGAAAAATATCATGGCTTAGATATCAAGAGCCTGGAACATCAAGGAAAAAAATGAACAGTTGCAAGAGAGAGTCGACATTCTCACAAAACAGCATGAAGACACTCAGAAACAACAAAGTAAATTTTCAAAACGTGCACTTGAAAGATGGTACAGAGGAATCAGATTCAAATTATTCAGTATAAAAAAACACAACTTTCACAGACAGTACATGAGTTTGCTAATGAAAAATTAGAACTCGATGAACATCAAGGGTGGAATTTTATCACCTTGCCCTCCTGACGCCCGTAAGATCTCGCCCGAGGCCAACGGAGAATACCATTCTGCGAGCCTGTGCTGGTAAAATTCCAGCTCAAGTATCAGAAGTTTTTATTAATACTTGTGAAAAATGGCTGGAACAAGAAGGGAATCAGTGATGAATCAGAACGGTTGGCTGAATGAAGAATCAAGATGCAAAACTGGACAAAGTTTTGAACTTTGCTGTCAAATGAGCAATAGAATTCTTGGATGTCAATCCAAACTGAAGAACATGAAAGGTGAGAGGTGCATTATAAAAGAGCAAATCCATAGCTTAAAAGCAGAAAAGGAAAATTCAAACAAACTGACTGTGGATTTAATGAGTGAATTGAACTAATCTAAGGAAGAGTCAATTGACATAGAAAAAAGATTCCGAAAGGAACCGATTGCCCAAATGAAGTTGAAGCTTGTACATGGCTTCTGCAGAAAACTCTGAGACACAGACAACAGAACTCACCAGCATGGCTGCTGAGCTAAATGAAAAGATTAAGTGGCTTGAAAATAAAGTGGAAAATAGTTTATTTATTAGAGTCACAAATAGGCTTACATTAACACTGCAACAAAGTTACTGTGAAAATCCTCTAGTTGCCACACTCCAGCGCCTGTTCGGGTACATTGAGGGAGAATTCAGCATGGCCAATGCACCTAACCAGCACGTATTTCACAGACCCTGGGAAAAACCGGATCATCCGGAAGAAATCCACACGGGCACAGGTAGAACGTGCAGACTCCGCACAGACAGTGAGCCAAGCCGGGAATTGAACCCTGGCGCTGTGAGGCAGCAGTGCTAATCCCCGTGCCACCCTGCCAGCATTCCGCTCTGTGTAAACAAACATTTCTGCAGTTCAGACGAATGAGGGGGGATCTCATAGGGACTTATAAAATTCTAACAGGACTAGACAGTGTAGATGCATGGAGGATGTTCCCAATGGTGGGGGAGTCCAAAACCAGGCGTCACAGTCTGAGGGTACAGGGTAGACCATTTAAGACGGAGATGAGGAGACATTTCTTCACCCAAAGAATGGTGAGCCTGTGGAATTCATTACCACAGGAAGTTGATGCCAAAACATTAAATGTATTCAAGAGACGGCTCGATCTAGCAAATGGGATCAAAGGTTATAGGGAGAAAGCAGGATTACGCCATTGAGTTGGACGTTCAGCCATGATCGTGATGAATGGCGGAACAGGCTTGAAGGACCAAATGGCCTCTTCCTGCTCCTATCTTCTATGTTTCTATGTTTCTATTTCAGTGGAATTGCAAAAGGAGTGAAAATATATGTTCCATTTTTGAAATGTCAACTACCAGAGGAAGGTGGTGAGGCCCAGAGAAAAAGATAAACCCACATTCACTCGCTAAATGTACATGGCTCACAGAAGTAAAGGGATGAGCCAATCATATGCAATCAAATAAAATGGATCATCAACAAAGAAAAACCCTAAAGAGCACAGAAAGTGAACCAGATGTTGGCACCCTAGCATTTGAACCACTGAGTACTACAATTTCAACTCTGAACCAAAAATGTCAGCTGCAGAAACTGAGATTACCTCTCCTCCAAATGGGAAGAGAATACAATCTGGAAGACACAGAAAACCTCCAAACCATATTGATTGATGAAGTCAGAGACTGGTCGGGGGGAGGGGGTGGAGGGATAGGAAGGGTGTTGGAGAATGGGTAGCATGTGAAAAAGGATTGGGTTATAAATAGGTTGGGTAAACGCTTGTGGGGAAGGTGTAGTATAGCAGTGTTGGGCATAACTAAGGTTAATATGGGACTGGTTAATAGTAACTCCCACAGTATGATGTAAAAAATTACATGATAGTGGACTGATACAGTAGTAGTCGAGTAGAATCCAGCATGGAGATAGAGTTGTAGCCCTAACCAGGTATATCTAATGTATATGGTTACTCCAGGCCTCTTAGTGAGGCAACAAACAACCTTGCAACAGTCACTTCCTTCCCCAACACTCCCACTCATTGACCCACCTTCCTTCCTCCCGATTCGCCACCTTTCCCCTGAACCCTCGCTGTGTGATGGCTTGGTAAGGAGGATGGGGCGAAATGAGAGGAAATGAGTGAGGGAGTTGGAGAGGTGAGAAGTAGGAGAATTGAGGAGAGAGAGAGGACAAGTGGCCCGAGGTCAATGCATTCAATGTTGCTGGATCAAATAAAAAGCCAGCAGGTAGATCTCACAGTAAGCAGCCAGACTCTGGCTGGTTACTATCAGAGTGCCCCTTACAAGAATTCCACTTGGGCCAAGTTTCAGCTCCACACTGATCATTACTGCCTGAGAGAGAGATGGGAGGGCGATCACAACACAAATTGTTCTTCCCGCAACCCCACTGGGAGTTACGATCCACTGTTTAAGAACCCTGACTTATCACATCCGACCACGTAGCATTCCCTCACTACTCTATGCAGCGTAAATGGAGATTTTGGTCTCCTCACTTGAGAAAGGATAGACTGGCACTAGCGGGGATGCAGAGGAAATTTACTAGGTTGATTCTGGAGTTGAGAGGGTTGATTTATGAGAGTAGAAATGAGTAGACTGGGACTATACTCATTGGAATTTAGAAGGATGAGGGGGGATCTTATAGAAACATATAAAATTATGAATGGAATAGATAAGTTGAAGCAGGGAGGTTGTTTCCACTGCTAGGTATAACTAGAACTAGGCGGCATAGCCTCAAAATAAGGGGGAGCTGATTTAGGACTGAGTTGAGGAGGAACTTCTTCACCCAAAGGGTTGTGAATCTGTGGAACTCCCTGCCCAGTGAAGCAGTTGAGGCTACCTCATTGAATGTTTTTAAGGCAAAGATAGATACATTTTTGAAGAGTAAAGGAATTAAGGGTTATGGTGAGTGGGCGGGTGAGTGGAGCTGAGCCCATGAAAAGATCAGCCATGATCTTATTGAATGGCGGAGCAGGCTCGAGGGGCCAGATGGCCTACTCCTGCTCCTAGTTCTTATGTTATTAAATGCTAAAATTCTGGATTAAACCTTGAGGCCACAATCTGTTGATTCATTCATACATATGAACATGGGAAGTAGCAGGAGTAGACCACTCGGTCTCTCGAGCCCGCTCCTCCATTCAATAAGATTATGGCTGATCTGATTGTAACCTCAACCCCACATTCCTGCCCACCCCCAATTCACCTGCATCAATGCTCCCGACTGAAACCCAGCGAAACATTTGCTGCATATCTTGAAATTTGCCAATGGAGCAAAGTGTGAGAATAAACTCGCCAGACTGGAAACTTGGAAACTGAAGATTGATTTCTAATACAGGCTGCCCCACAACCAAGTGATCTTGACTCAATCGCTTCCATCACAACCGACAGATCCATGCGAACATCTCAGAGCCTAGTACTGTCTGGGTCTCTGTATTCTATTTCTAGATCAGGGTCTACCAGTTCAGAGCTCTGAGCTACATCCAAGTCTAGCAATTAAATCTACAAGTACAGGACCATCTTCAAGCATTGAGCAAGGTAGAAGTCATATCTCTTCATCATTAGTATTTAATCCAGACCAATTGCCACATTACTTTGCCAACCAAGGTTCAAAGCAGCTCACATCTGATATCATTTTGTTCAGTCCTTTCCAGATCTCTGGCTCTGACTCCATTATTTTTCCTTAGTCTTGCAATAATTGGTATCCAGCTGAATATTCAACGATGTAAAGTCTAAGTTTATTTATTATCATATGTAGACTTACATTAACACTGCAATGAAGCTACTGTGAAAATTCCCCAGTCGCCACACTCTGGCGCCTGTTCGGGTACACTGAGGGAAAATTTAATATGACCAATGCACCTAACTAGCACATCTTTCAGACTGTGGGATCTGAGACTCTAGCACTGTGCTAACTACTGTGCCAATGTGCTGTCCCTATTGTGGTTGAAGTTCAAACTCCAACTCATGTCTGCAGTTAAAACTGTCTTGTTCCACTCCAGATCATTCACATCTACGCCAGGACCTCACATTTATTATAGTCATAGAGTCATAGAGGTTTACAGCATGGAAACAGGCCCTTCGACCCAACTTGTCCACGCCGCCCTTTTTTTAAAAACCCCTAAGCTAATCCCAATTGCCCGCATTTGGCCCATATCCCTCCATACCCATTGTACCCATGTAACTATCTAAATGCTTTTTAAAAGATAAAATTGTACCCGCCTCTACTACTACCTCTGGCAGCTTGTTCCAGACACTCACCACCCTCTGTGTGAAAAAATTGCCCCTCTGGACACTTTTGTATCTCTCCCCTCTCACCTTAAACCTATGCCCTCTAGTTTTAGACTCCCCTGCCTTTGGGAAAATATATTGACTATCTACCTTGTCTATGCTCCTCATTATTTTATATTATTTTTATTATATTTTATTGTTGCTAAAACATTCTTTTGTCACCTCATCAACTGATTTTTCACTGAATTCCTTGTAATCATCCGCCAATCAGAAACATTCCAATCACACTGAACTCCCAGGCATCAGTTGCTTCATTCTGTAAATTTTTCAGCAACATAAGCGCAAGGGCGATATGGTGGCACAGTGGTTAGCACTGCTGCCTCACAGCGCCAGGGACCCGGGTTCAATTCCAGCCTTGCTGGAGTTTGCACATTCTCCCAGTGTCTGGGTGCTTCGGTTTCCTCTTAGTCCAAAGATGTGCGGGCTATGTGGATCGGCCATGCTAAATTGCCCCTTGATGTCTCAAGATGTGTAGTTTGGTGGATTGGCCATGGTAATTGTGCGGGTTTATGGGGTAAGGCGGGGGAAAGGTCACGGGTAAGAGGCTCTGTCAGAGAATTTATGCAGACTTGATGGGCTGAATGGCCTCCTTCTGCAGTGTAGGGATTCTATCAGATCTCATGCAACACTCACCCCTAACACTGATCTATCTCGTTAATATTCTCTGATCCTTCTAACCCAACATAGAAGGCCAGTCTTTTAAGCACTAATGCTTTACCATCTGCTTTCAATCGCACCATCTCCCTGAAGGCATCCCTTCAACCCCAAAGACATCCAATAGAACCATAGAAATTTATAGCACAGAAGAAAGCCATTCGGCCCATCTTGTCCATGCCAGCCCCAGGATAGTAAGACGTTTTACAACACCAGGTTAAAGTCCAACAGGTTTATTTGGTAGCAAAAGCCACACAAGCTTTCGGAGCTCCAAGCCCCTTCTTCAGGTGAGTGGGAATTCTGTTCACAAACAGAGCATAGAAAGACACAAACTCAATTTACATGAATAATGGTTGGAATGCGAATACTTACAACTAATCAAGTCTTTAAGAAACAAAACAACGTGAGTGGAGAGAGCATCAAGACAGGCTAAAAAGATGTGTATTGTCTCCAGACAAGACAGCCAGTGAAACTCTGTGGGGGTTACAAATAGTGTGCCATGAACCCAATATCCCGGTTGAGGCCGTCCTCGTGTGTGCGGAACTTGGCTATCAGTTTCTGCTCAGCGACTCTGCGCCGTCGTGTGTCGCGAAGGCCGCCTTGGAGAACGCTTACCCGAATATCAGAGGCCGAATGCCCGTGACCGCTGAAGTGCTCCCCAACAGGGAGAGAACAGTCTTGCCTGGTGATTGTCGAGCGGTGTTCATTCATCCGTTGTCGCAGCGTCTGCATAGTTTCCCCAATGTACCATGCCTCGGGACATCCTTTCTTGCAGCGTATCAGGTAGACAACGTTGGCCGAGTTGCAAGAGTATGTACCGTGTACCTGGTGGATGGTGTTCTCACGTGAGATGATGGCATCTGTGTCGATGATCCGGCACGTCTTGCAGAGGTTGCTGTGGCAGGGTTGTGCGGTGTCATGGTCACTGTTCTCCTGAAGGCTGGGTAGTTTGCTGCGGACAATGGTCTGTTTGAGGTTGTGCGGTTGTTTGAAGGCAAGACTACTCTCCGGAATCGGTTGCATTCTTGGACACATGCATCTCCATGAAGGACGGTCACCTCAGCACCTCACTGTACCGCAAGCCCACGGATAACCTCACGATGCTCCACTTCTCCAGCTTCCACCCTAAACACGTTAAAGAAGCCATCCCCTACGGACAAGCCCTCCGTATACACAGGATCTGCTCAGATGAGGAGGATCGCAACAGACACCTCCAGACGCTGAAAGATGCCCTCATAAGAACAGGATATGGCGCTAGACTCATTGATCAACAGTTCCAACGCGCCACAGCGAAAAACCGCACCGACCTCCTCAGAAGACAAACACGGGACACAGTGGACAGAGTACCCTTTGTTGTCCAGTACTTCCCCGGAGCGGAGAAGCTACGGCATCTCCTCCGGAGCCTTCAACATGTCATTGATGAAGACGAACATCTCGCCAAGGCCATCCCCACACCCCCACTTCTTGCCTTCAAACAACCACGCAGCCTCAAACAGACCATTGTCCGCAGCAAACTACCCAGCCTTCAGGAGAACAGTGACCATGACACCACACAACCCTGCCACAGCAACCTCTGCAAGACGTGCCGGATCATCGACACAGATGCCATCATCTCACATGAGAACACCATCCACCAGGTACACGGTACATACTCTTGCAATTCGGCCAACGTTGTCTACCTGATACGCTGCAAGAAAGGATGTCCCGAGGCATGGTACATTGGGGAAACTATGCAGACGCTGCGACAACGGATGAATGAACACCGCTCGACAATCACCAGGCAAGACTGTTCTCTTCCTGTTGGGGAGCACTTCAGCGGTCACGGGCATTCGGCCTCTGATATTCGGGTAAGCGTTCTCCAAGGCGGCCTTCGCGACACACGACAGCGCAGAGTCGCTGAGCAGAAACTGATAGCCAAGTTCTGCACACACGAGGACGGCCTCAACCGGGATATTGGGTTCATGGCACACTATTTGTAACCCCCACAGAGTTTCACTGGCTGTCTTGTCTGGAGACAATACACATCTTTTTAGCCTGTCTTGATGCTCTCTCCACTCACGTTGTTTTGTTTCTTAAAGACTTGATTAGTTGTAAGTATTCGCATTCCAACCATTATTCATGTAAATTGAGTTTGTGTCTTTCTATGCTCTGTTTGTGAACAGAATTCCCACTCACCTGAAGAAGGGGCTTGGAGCTCCGAAAGCTTGTGTGGCTTTTGCTACCAAATAAACCTGTTGGACTTTAACCTGGTGTTGTAAAACGTCTTACTGTGTTTACCCCAGTCCAACGCCGGCATCTCCACATCATGACAGCCCAAGGATACCCAGGTGTCTTTTCTAATCCCACCTTTCTGCACCCGGCCCACAGCCCTGTAGCTTACAGCACTTCAGGTGCAGATCCTGGTACTTTTTAAAAGAGTTTCGGGTCTCTGCCTCCACCACCAACTTGGGTAGCAAATTCCAGACACGCACCACCACATAAAAAACATTCTTCCTCCTGTACCCTCCTGTTGCCACTTATCTTGAGTCTGTGTCCCCTGGTTCTAGAATTCCACACCAAGGGAAACAATTTTATCTTCTCCACTCTGTCTCTTTCCCTCATAATTTTGTACACCTCTATCAAATCACCCTTCAGTCTTCTTTGTTCCAAAGAAAATAACCCCAACCTATCCAACCTCTCCGCCTCATAGCTACACTTTTCTAGCCCTGGCAATATTCTTGTAAACCTCCTCTGAGCTCTCTCTAGAGCAATTACGTGTTTCCTGTAATGTGGTGACCAGAACAGTACACAATACTCCAATACTCCTAGCTTCACCAGTGTTTTATACAATTCCAACATTATACCCTTACTTTTGTGTTCTATGCCTCTGCCAATGAAGGACAGCATTCCATATGCCTTCTTTACAATCTTGTCTACTTGAGCTGCTGCCACTGGGGACCTGTGTACTTGTACGCCAAGATCTCTCACTTCATCTATCCTTCTTAGTGTATTACCCATTTTTTGTGTATTAGCCAACTGTTGACCGCCCTAAATGCATGACCTGAAACTTCCAAAATCCACCTGACACTTTACCACCCGCTCCACCAACACATCGATATTGTTTTGTAGATTATAGTTATCCTCTACTCTATCCACTACTCAGCCAATCTTTGTGTCATCTGCAAATTTTCCAATTGTGTCCCCCACATTCATGTCCAAATTATTAATATATAACACAAACAGAAAGGGTCCTAACTCCAAACCCTGTGGAACATCACTTGAAACCATTTTCCATTTGCAAGGTCATCCATCAACCATTACCCTTTGCTTCCTTTAACTAAGCCAACTTTTGATCCAGTTTGCCACATTAACCTGTATCTCATGGGCTTTTACTTTCTTGACCAATCTGCCATGTGGGACCTTGTCAAATGCCTTGCTAAAATCCATGTACACAACATCCATTGTCTGCATTACCTTCATCAACTCTTCTTGTCACTTCCTCAAATAATTCAATCAAGCTTCTGAGGCAAGACTTTCCTTGAACAAATCCATGTTGACCATCCCCGTCAAGTTCATGTCTTTCTACGTGACAGCTAATCCTATCTTTCAGAATTGATTATACTAATTTGCCCACCACCAATATAAGACTAACTGGTCTAATTGTGTGGCATTTGTTTAATTCAATTTTTAAACAATGGATTTACTTTTGCATTTCTCTAGTGCTCTGGTACCTTCCCTATATCTAGTGAGGATTGGAAAATCATCCTCAGAGCATCTGCTATCTTCTCCCTGATCTTCTTCAGCAACCTCGGAAACAGTCGATCTGCCCTGTCAACTTATCAACTTTCAAGGGTTCTAACCCTTCGGGTATTTCCTCTCTCTTTATGATTATCCTGTCCATTATCATTGTGCTCCTCCTGAACTACTAAATCTGCATCATCCCCTTTCTTTATAGGCAAAATATTCATTTAAAATCCTTCCCACAGCCTATGCATCTACGTACAAGTTCCCTTCTTCATCTCTGATAGGTCCCACTTTTTCCTTAACTAATCTTTTACCATTAATATATTGGTAAAACATCTTTGAGTTTTCTTAAACTTTACTTGCTAATCTTTTTTCATTCCCTCTCTTTGTTTTCCTTATTTCCTTTGTCCCTTCACTTCCTATATTAACCTATGCTATGTAAGTTTCAGGGCAATCCTCCATATTTTAAAAGGACTCAGGAGAAGCCTGACAGTTTAAAAGTGGCCAACTCTGGCTGCTGGCTGATAAAAACCTCCCAGAAGGCTCGGCAGGACAAACATAACCTGTCGGTGGACTGTGCTAAGAGAAAGAAAGGTGTGAACCCCCTGAATATGCAAGTGGCCAAAAAGGCAGACACACCAGTGATCTAATCATCAGAAGGACAAAGGACAGTAAACAGACCAGCAGGGAGTCCATGGCCACAGAAATCAGGATGTGGAGATGCCGGCGTTGGACTGGGGTAAACACAGTAAGACGTTTAACAACACCAGGTTAAAGTCCAACAGGTTTATTTGGTAGCAAAAGCCACACAAGCTTTCGGAGCTCCAAGCACCTTCTTCAGGTGAGTGGGAATTCTGTTCACAAACAGAGCATAGAAAGACACAAACTCAATTTACATGAATAATGGTTGGAATGCGAATACTTACAACTAATCAAGTCTTTAAGAAACAAAACAATGTGAGTGGAGAGAGCATCAAGACAGGCTAAGAAGATGTGTATTGTCTCCAGACAAGACAGCCAGTGAAACTCTGTGGGGGTTACAAATAGTGTGCCATGAACCCAATATCCCGGTTGAGGCCGTCCTCGTGTGTGCGGAACTTGGCTATCAGTTTCTGCTGGCAATACACATCTTTTTAGCCTGTCTTGATGCTCTCTCCACTCACGTTGTTTTGTTTCTTAAAGACTTGATTAGTTGTAAGTATTCGCATTCCAACCATTATTCATGTAAATTGAGTTTGTGTCTTTATATGCTCTGTTTGTGAACAGAATTCCCACTCACCTGAAGAAGGGGCTTGGAGCTCCGAAAGCTTGTGTGGCTTTTGCTACCAAATAAACCTGTTGGACTTTAACCTGGTGTTGTTAAACTTCTTACAGAAATCGGCCCATCCACAGAAGACATTGAAATAACGACCCACGGGGGGTCAAGGCAGTTCCAGCCTTTTGTGTGTGGACTTGACTAAATTAAACTGAAACTGCCAGTGATTGAAAGCCCCATTGTCCTTGAAAATCACCTACGGGGACAGGGAAGGTGTTTTTGTTAAATTGAGCTGAGTCAAACAAGCAGAACCAAGCTCTCTTCCAGAATCGCAAGCAAGGGAAGCAGACAAGCAAGAAGGAGCCCTCTTCCAGAATCGCAAGCTGAGAAGCAGACAAGCAGGACCGAGCTCTCTTCAGTTCCGACCCTGCACTAAGACATTCGAGCCGACCACAAAGGAACCCCTTTTAGAATTGTGAGTATCCCAGCCAACCTTGCGAAGCTCCTGAGGATAGGATAGAGGTTGAGGCATGGGGAGGGGTGGTGTATTGTAATTTTAAAGTTCAGTAATACGTTGTACCTGTTAGCATTTCTCCCATAGTGATAGTATAAAGTATAAGTTTTATTCATGTGTGGTGGGGTATTGGAGAGGTTGATTTTATTGTTAAATAAATCACTAAGTTTTGAAACTCATTTGGAGTCCGTCTTGCCTTTGATCTCTCATCAGCGCACTCTGGCGAGGTCACAGTTTCAATATCCCTTACCATAAATCCGGAGTCTAGAACTGAGGGTGATCTGAGCGATTCGAACCCGCTCACTCAAGGGAGACTGCTGGTCAGGAGCTAAAAGGGACAGAGTCTCTCTATTCTCTCTCTTGGAGACCTACTCGAGTGGAGTGGGTGCAGGGTGGCCGTTGTCCCACCGACAAGGGAGAGAACCACTCAGGCCTTGGTGACGGTTTTGGGATGGCTGTGTGATATAAGTATCAGGTTACCGGTCAGGTATAAACGGTGAGCCTGGTTCAGCGCTCTCTCCTGCGGGGTTGCCCCAGTGCAGCATTCCCCGGCCTTTGAAATTTCAAAGCCTGTAAGAGAGAGACACAGTAAGAGGTCTCACAACACCAGGTTAAAGTCCAACAGGTTTATTTGGTAGCAAATACCATAAGCTTTCGGAGCACTGCCCCTTCGTCAGATGGAGTGAAAATCTGTTCTCCAACAGTGCACAGAGACACAACATCAAGTTACAGAATACTAATTAGAATGAAAATCTCTACAGCCAGCCAGATCTTAAAGGTACAGATAATGTGGGTGGAGGGAACATTAAACACAGGTTAAAGAGATGTGTATTGTCTCCAGACAGAACAGCTAGTAAGATCCTGCAAGATCAGGAGGCAAGCTGTGGGGGTTACTGATAATGTGACATAAATCCAACATCCCGGTTTAGGCCGTCCTCATGTGTGCGGAACTTGGCTATCAGTTTCTGCTCAGCGACTCAGAGACACTCGCAGCTATCAGCAGACCCCCAAACACCGGCCTGTAAGTGGAGTAAAAAGAAAGATCCCACTACAGCTATCTGCAGTGCTTTGTTCTTTGTGCCTACCTTACTCTATTTTTCTGTCTGATTTTCCCCTGTATTCCTCTAGACACGGTAAGAAGTCTCACAACACCAGGTCAAAGTCCAACAGGTTTATTTGGTAGCAAATACCATAAACTTTCGGAGCACTGCTCCTTCGTCAGATGGAGTGGATATCTGCTCTCAAACAGTGCAAACAGACAAAATCAAAATGAGGTCTCAAAATGATTTTGTCTGTTTGCACTGTTTGAGAGCAGATATCCACTCCATCTGACGAAGGAGCAGTGCTCTGAAAGCTTATGGTATTTGCTACCAAATAAACCTGTTGGACTTTAACCTGGTGTTGTGAGACTTCTTACCGTGTTCATCCTAGTCCAACGTCGGCATCTCCACATCATGACTTCCTCTAGACAACCAGGAGGTCTAGATTTGACAGTACCACTCTTAATTTTGGAGGAGACATGACTACTTTGTACATTAAGGATCTTGCTTTTTAGTGCTCCCCACTGATTTATCCCCTAGCAGTGCTGTCCAATCCACCTCAGGCAAGTCCCTTCTCATTCCTGCAAAATTTGCCGCCCCCCGCCCCCCCCCAGTTCAAAGCTTTTACTCATGCTTTATCTCTGTCCCTTTCTATAGTAATGCTAAATCTAACTGAATTGTGATCACAATCCCCGATATGGTCGCCAACTGTCACTTCACCCACTTGCCCTTCTTCATTCCCCAAGACTTGATCTCAAACTGCATTTCTTCTTGTTGGATTTGTCACTAATTGGGGACACTGCATGAATTCTTCTCGGTCAGTGCCTCTTATATTGTTTGAATTCCAGTTTATTTTGGAATAATTAAAATCTCCGACTGTTAGTTCCCCTTTGTTCTTACAGGCAGGAATTTGCCTACATACATGTTCTCCTATCTCCCTCACTATTTGGGGGTCTGTTGTATACTCATAATAATTGCCCCTTTTTAATTTTTAAGCTCAACGCATAAAGCCTTGTTTGTTGACCCATTTCGTATTTCATCTCTTCTCGCAACTGGAATTGATTCTTTAACCATTGGTGCTACTTCCCCTCCTTTTTTATTTCCCACTCTACCATGTCTGAAGACTTTATAGCCATGAATATTAAGTGCCAGTTTTGCCCCTCCTTTGGCCAGGTTTCCGTTATAGCAATGACATCCAGCTTCCATGTGTCAACCTGTGCCCTTAACTCACCTATCTGGTTTGTAATACTCCCTGCATTGAAGTACAAACAGTTCAATCCCATCAATTTCCTTTCGACCATCTCTTCAGTCTCCTCTGCCCTTTCCACTGATTATCCATCTCTCACTTCTGTAAAGTCTTCTGGGACATCTTTATAAACTCACCTATGTCTATACTTTGTTACTGATATGAGTCATCTGCTTGAAAAAATATTTTCTTCTCTCCTGTGGTTGATCTTTCTCTTAGATAGAGATAAAAGAGAATTAAAAAATAGCCTGCCTCTCTGATTCCCTCCCAAAATCTCTGCTGTTGTAAACTGAGCATGTTTATTGACAAGTGAAGCAGTCATATCTATGTATCTATCTGATGGCACAATGTTCTCTATCTCATTTATGGGCAATCCGTAGCAAAAGACTAGATTGTGAGACTCTGCACCAACTACATACTGAGCTGGCAGAGTTTTGCCAGAGTTTTGTGCTGGTCTATACAGGATTTTCAGCATGCTGCCAAAACCTTTCATCTTACACTCAACAGGACAGAGTCACAAGAATACCAAATCTTAAATGGAGAAATAACCATAAGAAATAGGAGTAGGCCGTTTGGCCTGCTCTACTATTCAATAGGATCCTGGTTGATCCAACATTCCTGCCTTTTCCCTATAAACTTTGATTCCCTTACTAATCAAAAATCTATCCATCTGAGACTTAACTACACACAGCTTCTCTGCATCCACAGCTTTCTGTGGGAAGGAGTTTCAAAGACTCTCGACCCTCAGAGAAGAAATTCCTCCTCCTCTCAGTCTCATTCTGAGAATATGCCATCTGGTCCTAGACTCTCCCATGAGGGGAAACATCCTCTCAGCATTTACCAGTTAAACCCCTTATTTGTTTCACTGAGTTCACCTCTTATTCTCCTAAATTCCAATGAGTCCCAACCTATTTAATCTTTCCTCATAAGACAATCTATCCATACCTGGGATCATCCTAGTGAACCTTCTCTGAACTGCCGCCAATGAAATCTTATCTTTCCTTAAAGGGACCAAAACTGCTCACAGTGCTCCAGGTGTGGCCTCACCAGTAGCTTGCAGAGTTGCAGCAAAACTTCCTTACTCTTATATTTCAACTCCCTTGAAATAAAGGCCAACATGGCATCAGCTTTCCTGATTACCTGCTATACCTGTATGCTAGCTTTCAGTGTTTCGAGCACAAGTCCCACCAAGTTCCTTTATGTTGCAGTTTTCTCCAGTTTTTCTCCATTTAACCAATACTTTGTTCTCCCTTCCAAAATGAACAACTTCACATTTTCCCACATTCTACTCCATTAGCCAACATTTTACTCACTTACTTAACCTACCAATACCTCTTTGTAAACTGTTTTTATCCCTCTTGCAACTTGCTTTTCTATCTATTTTTGTGTCGTCTGCAAAATTGGTTACAATACATTTGCTTCCTTTCTCCAAGTCATCAATATATGTCGTAAACAGTTGCAGTCCCAGCACTGACCGCTGTGGAACCCACTGGTTACATGTCACTAACCTGAATAGAAACACTTATCCTCACTCACGGTTTCCTGCCCATTAGCCAATTCTCTATACGTGCCAATATACTACCTCTAACAGCTGGGGCTCTTATCCTATGACTTAACCTTTTGTGAGGTACCTTGTTGAACGCCTTCTGGAAGCCCAAATACAACACATCTACTGGTTCCTCTCTATCCACTCTGGTTGAGACTTTCTTGAAAAACTCCAATAGTCAGACACAATTTCCCTTTCATGAAGCCACGATGACTCTGCTTGTTTTGATGATTTTCCAAATGTGTTGCTATTGCTTCCTTAATAATTGATTCCAACTTTTTTCCAACAATTGGTGTTAGGCTAATTTGAATACAGCTATCCCTTGAATAGGGGTGTCACATTGACAGTTTTTCAATTCTCCAGTAATTCTCCAGAATCCAAGGATTCTTGATTAATTACAACCAATGCATCCCCTATCTCTGTAGCTGTTTCTTTTATGACACGAGATGCAAGTCATCAGGGCCAGGAGACTTATCTGCCTTTAGTCCCACTACTACTCTCATGGTGGTACTCAATATAAAGTAATTTTCTCTTGCATGAGGAGGAGGCATTGATTGGTTAGTAATTTCGCTCTGATCTTGTCCAGGCACTCCGCCTTTTTCAAATTAAATAAAAACTTGGAGAATACAAGCATAAATAAAGCATCTAATTCCCCAAAGTGAGTGGCAGGTCAGGAGCATGGGTAGAATATAAAAAACAATGAAAATGACTGAAACATTAATAAGGAGGGAGCATTTAGGTTATGGGAGAAAGCTAGCTAGAAATACTTTTATAAAGATAGTAAGAGTTACTACAAGTACTCAGGATTTATATAAATGATCTGGAAGAAGGTGTAACTGGGGTGATCAGTAAGTTTGCGGACGACACAAAATTGGCAGGACTTGCAGATAGTGAGGAGCATTGTCAGAAGCTACAGAAGGATATAGATAGGCTGGAAATTTGGGCAAAGAAATGGCAGATGGAGTTCAATCCTGATGAATGCGAAGTGATGCATTTTGGTAGAAATAATGTAGGGAGGAGCTATACGATAAATGGCAGAACCATAAAGGGTGTAGATACGCAGAGGGACCTGGGTGTGCAAGTCCACAGATCCTTGAAGGTGACGTCACAGGTGGGGAAGGTGGTAAAGAAGGCATATGGCATGCTTGCCTTTATAGGACGGGGCATAGAGTATAAAAGTTGGGGTCTGATGTTGCAGATGTATAGAACGTTGGTTCGGCCGCATTTGGAATACTGCGTCCAGTTCTGGTCGCCACACTACCAGAAGGACGTGGAGGCTTTAGAGAGAGTGCAGAGGAGGTTTACCAGGATGTTGCCTGGTATGGAGGGGCTTAGTTATGAGGAGAGATTGGGTAAACTGGGGTTGTTCTCCCTGGAAAGACGGAGGATGAGGGGAGACTTAATAGAGGTGTATAAAATTATGAAAGGCATAGATAGGGTGAATGGTGGGAAGCTTTTCCCCAGGTCGGTGGTGACGTTCACGAGGGGTCATAGGTTCAAGGTGAAGGGGGGGAGGTTTAACACAGATATCAGAAGGACATATTGTACACAGAGGGTGGTGGGGGCCTGGAATGCGCTGCCGGGCAAGGTGGTGGAGGCGGACACACTGGGAACGTTTAAGACTTATCTAGACAGCCATATGAACGGAGTGAGAATGGAGGGATACAAAAGAATGGTCTAGTTTGGACCAGGGAGCGGCGCGGGCTTGGAGGGCCGAAGGGCCTGTTCCTGTGCTGTATTGTTCTTTGTTCTTTGTTTGTTCTTTGTTCAACAAGGAAAAATGTAAAGCAAGCTTTGGTCCTCGAAAGAGCAAGTCTGGAGGATGGATTGAACAGATATTTTGCATAACACCCCAGAAATAATTGTGAATCAGGAAGTGAAGGGGAGCAGAGGTGGGCAGCACAGTAGCAAAGTGCTGCCTCACAGCGCCAGGGAAGGAGATTCAATTCCTGGCTCGGGTCACTGTCTGTGCGGAGTCTGCACGTTCTCCCTGTGTCTGTGTGGGTTTCCTCCGGGTGCTCCGGTTTCCTCCCACAGTCAAAAAGATGTGCTGGTTAGAGGCATTGACCATGCTGAATTCTCCCTCAGTGTACCCGAACAGACGGCAGAGTGTGACAACAAGGGGATTTTTCACAGTAACTTCATTGCAGTGTCAATGTAAGCCTACTTAAACAGAGAAACTAGAAGTAGGAGTAGGCCATTCAGCCCTTTGAGCCTGCTCCGCCATTCATTTTGATCATGGCTGATCATCAAATTCAATATCCTGATCCCCCCTTCCCCCTATACCCCTTGATCCCTTTAGCCCCAAGAGTTACATCTAATTTTGTCTCGAAATCAGACAACATTTTGGCCTCAACTACATTCTGTGGTAGTGTATTCCACACATTCACCACTTCCTGGGTGAAGAAATTTCTCCTCACCTCAGTTCTAAAAGATTTACCCGTTATCCTCAAACTATGACCCTTAGTTCTGGGCTCCCCCACCATTTGGAACATTCTTTTGGAATCTACTCCGTCTAACCCAGTTAGAATTCTATAAGTTTCTATGAGATTCCCTCTCACTCTTCTAAACTCCAGTAAGTATAATTGCAACCGACTGAGTCTCTCATATGACAGACCTACCATCCCAGGAATCAGTCTGGTAAACCTTTGCTGTACTTCCTCGATAGCAAAGATATCTTTCCTCAGATAAGGACACCAAAAATTGCACACATACTTCAGGTGTGGCCTCACACAAAGCCCTATACAATTGCAGCAAAACATCCCTATCTGTATACTCAGATCCTCTTGCTATGAAGGCCAACATGCCACTTGCCTTCTTTATGCCTGCTGTACCTGCATGTCTACTTTCAGTGACTGATGCACGAGGACTCCAAAGTCTCATTGAGTATCCACCTCTCTCAATTTACACCCTTTCAAGTAATAATCTGTCTTTCTATTATTGCTAACAAAGTGGATAACTTCATATTTATCCACATTATACTGCATCTGTTAGACATATGCCCACACATTCAGCCTGTCCAAATCAGTTGAAACATCTCTGCATCCTCCTCACAGCTCACCCTCCCACCCAGCTTTGTATCATGTGCTAATTTGGAAATAATACATTCAGTTCCCTCGTCCAAATCATTAATATATAATGTGAACAGTTGGGGTCCTAGCACAGATCCCTGCGGAACCCCACTAGTCACTGACTGCCAATCAGAAAAAGACCCATTTATGCCAACACTTTCCTTCCTATCTGCTAACCAACTTTCTATCCATCTCAAGACATTACCTGCAATCCCATGTGCATGAATTTTACATAGTAGTCTGTTATGTAAGACCTTGTCAAAAGCCTTCTGAAAGTCAAAATGAACCACATCCACTGGTTCTCCTTGGTCAACTCTACTAGTTACATCCTCAAAGAATTCCAATAGATTCATCAAGCATGATTTCCCTTTTGTAAATCCATGCTGATTTTGTCTGATTATACCACTGCCTTTCAAATACTGAGTTATGAAATCCTTGATAATAGACTCCAGCAACTTCCCCAGCAGTGACATTAGGCTGATCTATAGCTCCCCATTTTCTCTCTACCTCCCTTTCTGAATAGCGGGCTTACATTAGCTACTCTCCAATCTTAGAAACTATTCCAAGGTCAAAAGAATTTTGGAAAATAACAACCAATGCATCTACTATTTCCAGGGGCCACTTCCTTAAGTACTCAGGGATGAAGATTATCAGGACCTGTAGATTTATCCACCTTCAATCCCATCAATTTCCTCTAAACCATTTCTCTACTGCTGCTGATTTCCTTGAGCTCATCACTAAAAAGTGTTTCTCACAGCACTTCTGGTACATTATTCACGTCTTCCTTTGTGAAGACTGAAGCAAACTACAAATGTACTTCCTCAGCCAAATCTTTATTCCCCGTTATGAATTCTCCCATTCCTGACTGTAAGGAGCCTACATTCATTTTTGTCATTCTTTTTCTCTTTACATAGCTATAGAAACTGTTACAGTCAGTTCTAATGTTCCCTGCTAGCTTACTTTCATGCTGTACTTTTCCCTTCATAATCAATCCTTTAATAAGAACATAAGAATGAGGAACAGGAGTCGGCCATCTGGCCCCTCGAACCTGCTCCGCCATTCAATAAGATCATGGCTGATCTTTTCATGGACTCAGCTCCACTTACCCGCCCGCTCACCATAACCCTTAATTCCTTTACTGTTCAAAAATGTATCTATCCTTGCCTTAAAAACATTCAATGAGGTAGCCTCAACTGCTTCACTGGGCAGGGAATTCCACAGATTCACAACCCTTTGTGTGAAGAAGTTCCTCCTCAACTCAGTCCTCAATCTGCTTCCCCTTATTTTGAGGCTATGCCCCCTAGTTCTAGTTTCACCCGCCAGTGGAAACAACTTCCCTGCTTCTATCTTATCAATTCCCTTCATAATCTTATATGTTTTTATAAGATCTCCCCTCATTCTTCTGAATTCCAGTGAGTATCGCCCCAGTCTACTCAGTCTCTCCTCATAAGCCAACCCTCTCAACTCCGGAATCAACCTAGTGAATCTCCTCTGCACCCCCTCTGGTGCCAGTATATCCTTTTTAAAGTAAGGAGACCAAAACTGGACACAGTACTCCAGATGTGGCCTCACCAGCACCTTATACAGCTGCAACATAACCTCGTTGTTTTTAAACTTCATCCCTCTAGCAATGAAGGACAAAATTCCATTTGCCTTCTTAATTACCTGCTGCACCTGCAAACCAACTCCTTGAGATTCCTGCACAAGGACACCCAGGTCCCTCTGCATAGCAGCATGCTGCAATTTTTTACCATTTAAATAATAGTCCATTTTGCTGTTATTCCTACCAAAATGGATGACCTCACATTTACCAACATTGTACTCCATCTGCCAGACTCACTTAGATTATCTACATCCCATTGCAGTCTTTCAGCATCCTCTGCACACTTTGCTCTTCCACCCATCTTAGTGTCATCTGCGAATTTTGACACACTACACTTGGTCCCCAACTCCAAATCACTATGTAAATCGTAAACAACTGCGGTCCCAACGCTGATCCCTGAGGCACACCATTAGACACTGATCGCCAACCAGAAAAACACCCATTTACCCCCACTCTTTGCTTTCTGTTAGTTAACCAATCCTCTATCCATGCTAATACATTACCCGTAACACTGTGCACCTTTATCTTATGTAGCAGTCTTTGGTGCGGCACCTTGTCAAATGCCTTCTGGAAATCCAGATACACCACATCCACAGGTTCCCCATTGTCCACTGCACATGTAATGTTCTCAAAGAATTCCACCAAATTAGTCAAACATGACCTGCCCTTCATGAACCCATGCTGCATCTTACCAATGGGACAATTTATTTCCAGATGTCTCGCTATTTCTTCCTTGATGATAGATTCAAGCATTTTCCCTACTACAGAAGTTAAGCTAACCGACCTATAGTTACCTGCCTTTTGTCTACCTCCTTTTTTAAACAATGGCATCACATTTGCTGTTTTCCAATCTGCAGGAACCACCCCAGAGTCTAGTGAATTTTGGTAAATTACCACTACTGCATTTGCTATTTCTCCCACCATCTCTTTTAGTACCCTGGGATGCATTCCATCAGAACCAGGAGACTTGTCTACCTTTAGCCCCATTAACTTGCCCAACACTACCTCTTTCGTGAAAGTGATAGTTTGTAGGGTCTCACATGCCATAGCCTTCCTGTCATCAATTTTTGGCATGTTATTTGTGTCTTCCACTGTGAAGACCGACACAAAATATCTGTTCAATGCCTCAGCTATTTTCTCATTTCCAGTTATTACATCCCCCTTCTCGTCCTCTAAAGGACCAATGTTTACTTTTGCCACTCTTTTTCGTTTTATATATTTGTAGAAACTTTTGCTGTCTGTTTTTATATTCTGAGCTAGTTTACTCTCATAATCCATCTTACCTTTCTTTATAGCTTTTTTCGTGGCTTTCTGTTGACCTTTAAAGATTTCCCAATCCTCTAGGTTCCCACTAATCTTTGCCGCTTTGTATGCATTTTCTTTCAGTTTGATACCCTCCTTTATTTCCTTAGATATCCATGGTTGATTATCTCTTTTTCTACAGTCCTTCCTTATCATTGGTATATACTTTTGCTAAGCACTGTGAAAGATCGCTTTGAAAGTCCTTCACTGTTCCTCCATTGTCCCACCATAACAATGGTGTTATGGTAGGGCCTGATGGCATCTATCCTCGACTGCTCAGGGAGACAAGAGATGCAATTGCTGGGCCGCTGACGGAAATCTTTGTCGCTTCTTTGGACACGGGTGAGGTCCCTGAGGATTGGAGGATAGCGAATGTGGTCCCGTTGTTTAAGAAGGGTAGCAGGGATAACCCAGGAAATTATAGGCCGGTGAGCTTGACGTCCGTGGTAGGGAAGTTGTTGGAGAGGATTCTTAGAGACAGGATGTATGTGCATTTAGAACGGAACAATCTCATTAGTGACAGACAGCATGGTTTTGTAAGAGGGAGGTCGTGCCTTACAAATTTGGTGGAGTTTTTTGAGGAAGTGACAAAAACGGTTGATGAAGGAAGGGCCGTGGATGTCGCCTATATGGATTTCAGTAAGGCATTTGACAAAGTCCCACATGGCAGGTTGGTTAAGAAGGTTAAGGCTCATGGGATACAAGGAGAAGTGGCTAGATGGGTGGAGAACTGGCTTGGCCATAGGAGACAGAGGGTAGTGGTCGAACGGTCTTTTTCCGGCTGGAGGTCTGTGACCAGTGGTGTTCCGCAGGGCTCTGTGCTGGGACCTCTGCTATTTGTGATATATATATAAGTGATTTGGAAGAAGGTGTAACTGGTGTAATCAGCAAGTTTGCGGATGACACGAAGATGGCTGGACTTGCGGATAGTGAAGAGCATTGTCGGGCAATACAGCAGGATATAGATAGGCTGGAAAATTGGGCGGAGAGGTGGCAGATGGAGTTTAATCCAGATAAATGCGAAGTGATGCATTTTGGAAGAAATAATGTAGGGAGGAGTTATACAATAAATGGCAGAGTCATCAGGAGTATAGAAACACAGAGTGTGCAAGTCCACAAATCCTTGAAGGTGGCAACACAAGTGGAGAAGGTGGTGAAGAAGGCATCTGGTATGCTTGCCTTTATAGGACGGGGTATAGAGTATAAAAGCTGGAGTCTGATGATGCAGCTGTATAGAACGCTGGTTAGGCCACATTTGGAGTACTGCGTCCAGTTCTGGTCGCCGCACTACCAGAAGGACGTGGAGGCATTGGAGAGAGTGCAGAGAAGGTTTACCAGGATGTTGCCTGGTATGGAGGGTCTTAGCTATGAGGAGAGATTGGGTAAACTGGGGTTGTTCTCCCTGGAAAGACAGAGAATGACGGGAGATCTAATAGAGGTGTACAAGATTATGAAGGGGATAGATAGGGTGAACGGTGGGAAGCTTTTTCCCAGATCAGAAGTGACGTTCACGAGGGGTCACAGGCTCAAGGTGAGAGGGGCGAAATATAACTCAGATATTAGAGGGATGTTTTTTACACAGAGGGTGGTGGGGGCCTGGAATGCGCTGCCAAGTAGGGTGGTGGAGGCAGGCACGCTGACATCATTTAAGACTTACCTGGATAGTCACATGAGCAACCTGGGAATGGAGGGATACAAACGATTGGTCTAGTTGGACCAAGGAGCGGCACAGGCGTGGAGGGCCGAAGGGCCTGTTTCCTGTGCTGTACTGTTCTTTGTTCTTGTTCTTTGTTCATAAAAAGTTTTTGCTCCCAGTCTACCTTAGCCAATTTCTCCCTCATCCCTTCGTCGTCTCCTTTGTTTAAGTCCAAGACACTGGTATTGGATTTTACCTTCTCACACTCCATCTGTATTTTAAATTCAACCATACTGTGATCGCTTCTTCCAAGAGGATCCCTAACTGCAAGATCATTAATTATTCCCGTCTCATTACACAGTACCAGATCTAGGATAGCTTGCTCCCTTGTCGGTTCCATTACATACTGTTCAAGGAAGCTATCGCGGATACATCCTATGAACTCCTCCTCAAGGCTGCTTTGACCGACCTGGTCTAACCAATTGATATGTAGATTAAAATCCCCCATGATAGTTGCTGTACCATTTTTACATGCATCAGTTATTTCTTTGTTTATTTCTCACCCCACCGTGATGTCATTATTTGGTGGCCTATAGACTACGCCTATCAGTGACTTTTTCTCCTTACTATTTCTAATTTCCACCCAAGTGGATTCAACCTTTTTTTGCATAGAATCCATATCATCTCTCACTACCGCCCTGATATCATCCTTAAATATCAGATCTACACCACCCTCCTTACCTTCCTGTCGGTCCCTCCGAACAGTTTGATACCCCTGGATATTCAACTCCCAGTCGTAGCCATCCTGCAACCATGTCTCTGTTATGGCCACCAAATCATACTTGTTTGCAATTATTTGTGCTGTCAACTCATTTACCTTGTTTCGAATGCTACAAGCATTCAGATAAAGTGCCCTTATGCTAGTTTTTGTACCTTTTTTTTGAATTTTAACACTTCCCGAGTTCTCCTTCCTTTTAACTTTTTCCTGATTTTTGATGTAGTTGGTCCTCCTTTGTTGAATTTTAAACTGCTCCCAATCCTCAGGCCTATTGTTTTCTCTTACCAATTTGTATGCCTCTTCCTTGAATCTGATACTATCTCTAATTTCTCTTATAAGTCATGGTTTGGCCACAATTCCCTTGCCACTCTTGCGCCAAACAGGAATAATCAACTTCTGGAGTTCACCTATTTGTTCTTTAAATGCCTGCCATTGCCTGTCCACTGTCTTTCATTTCATTAATGTTTCCCAGTCCATCATGGCCAATTCATGCCTCATACCGTCACAGTTACCATTATTGAGATTAGGACCCTGGTCTCAGAATTATCCACTATCCACCTTGACAAAGAATTCTACCATATTATGGTCACTTGTCCCCACGGGTTCTCTCACAATTAGATGGCCAACTAATCCTTTCTCATTGCACAACACCCAGTCCAATATGGCCTGATCCCTTGTTGGTTTCTCAACGTATTGCTCCAAAAAACCATCCCGTATATGCTTCAGAAATTCCTCCTCTATTGTACTGGGACTAATTTGACTCTTCCAATCTATATGCAGATTAAAGTCACCCACAAGTACAGATGTTCCTTTAATACTTGCATCTCTGATTTCCTGTCTCATGCTTTCCCAACATTACCACTACAGTTTTATGGTCTGTATACCATCCCCACCAATGTTTTGTGACTCTAATAAATAAACATTAAACTTCAAACAATTAGAATCACTAGGGAAAGGGTACTGAAAAAAAATCAGAACTAAAAGCTGACAAGTCCCCATGTCCCGAAGGACTTCATCCTAGGGTTTTGAAGAAGTGGTTGCCGAATTAGTAGATGCATTGGTTTTAATTTTCCAAAATTCCTCAGATTCAGGAAAGGTCCCATTAAATTCGAAAATGGCAAATATACAAGAAAGAAGGGAAGGAGAAAGTAGGAAACTACAGGTGTGTTAGCATAACATGTGTCAAACAGAGAATGCTGGAATCTATTATTAAGTGTTAGGAATGGGTTAACAGACCTTCCAATTAAGTCCTAATTTGATGTAAATTATTCAATATAAGTTACTGATATATAAAGGGGTCACAGGTGGCACTAGTGGGGTTGGTGGAGAATTATGTGCGAAGTTGGATCATAGAAATAAAGGTCTTTTTATGAAGAAGCAGAACTTGTGTCTCCTTTACTCTACAGCAACTGAGAAGCTCAAACAATGGTAGCAGAGGATGGTTGCTAGTTCCAAGTAAAGGGCTGCAAGTTGCAACTTTTTGGAAAAAAAATCCTTGCAATATTGCCGGAGTGAATCATTTCATTAGCACAGATGTTGTCATCTGAGATACCTTTGCTTCTGAGTAGACCATTGATGAAGAAAGTACACATGAAACTGGATGTGGAAAATGATAATGCAACAGTTTTTGAAAAAACGGTAGACTTACAATTTACACCGTCGGAACACTGTTATATTCTGTTAATGAAAAATATTTTTTGGGGTAAAGAGGTTAAGGAAGTGTTATTAGCAGCTGGAAATGAACTTCAGCTGATAAAAAGCTCATTGTATTGAAACTGCATCGGCAATTTGTGCATCCATCTCCTCAGAGGCTGAAAAATGTATTAAAGGATGCAGGGGTAGAAGATGAAGACTATACTAAGCTGATAGAACAGGTCAGTGATTGGTGTGAGATTTGTAGGGAGTTTAGCAGAACACCATCATGACCGATAGTAACTCTACCTTTGGCCAGAGATTTCAATGACATTGTGACCATAAATCTTAAGATCTGGGATAAAGCAAACAATATATTTATTTTGCACTTTGTAGATTTAGTGACCAGATTTAGTCAATCAACTGTTGTACGTGGTAAAGAAAAGAGAGTAATTCTGGATCAGATCATGGAAAAATGGATAGGGACAGGAATGAGACCACTGGCAAAATTCCTTACAGACAATGGGGGGGAATTTGCTAATGATGAGTTTAGGGATATGTGTGAAAACATGAATATTGTAGTCATGAATATGACTGCGGAAAGCCCATTTAGTAATGGTGTGTGAGAGAAACCATGCTGTCATAGATGACATGCTCTGGAAAATTTAGGCAGATAGACCAAATCGCAAGTTAAATTCAGCCTTAGCGTGGGCAGTACATGCAAAGAATTTGTTGCAGATGGTTGGGGGCTATAGTCCCTATCAATTAGTATTTAGTAAGAATCCTAAAATTCTGTCCATTTTGAATGACCAGCTTCCAGCTTGGGAAGGGACTACAATTAGCTCTGTCTTCACTGAGAATTTAAATGCATTGCATATAAGTAGAAGAACATTTCTAGAAGCAGAAGAATTCGCAGAGCTTTCAGGCATAACATACGGCTATCAAATACCGTTTTTCAGCAAGGAGATGTAGTATACCATAAAAGAGACAATTTTAATGAATGGAAAGGCCCAGAGAAGGCTTTAGGCATAGATGGCAAAACAATTGTTTTGCAACATGACAATCAGACTGTTAGAGTACATTCATCAAGGATAATGGGTATAGATTACAAACTTGCAAATTTGGAAAGAGTAGACAAACGTGATGAGGAACCAGGGTCATCCGATATTCATGTGTTACAGAACTATGAGGACCAGTTAACTGAAATAGACAGGGTACCTGTACAGGAACACAATACATATGATCTAGAACAGGCTATTTTTCCAAAAGGACAGCTGCCAAAAATTGGTGCAAAGGTGACATACTTGCCTGATGGTCCAGTCAATGGAAGGATACAACTGTCATTAGTAGAGCAGGGAAGGCCACTGGAAAGTATAAACACTGGTTGAATGTACAGAATACAGGGAGGACGTCAAGACCATGGATTGGATACATGAAGTTCAAAAATGAAGGGCACAGAAACGTAGTGCCAGTTCAGATAGATAGATAGATAGAATCCTACAGCGCAGAAAGAGGCCATTCGGCCCATCGAGTCTGCACCGACCACAATCCCACCCAGGCCCTACCCCCATATCCCTACATATTTACCCGCTAATCCCTCGAACCTATGCATCCCAGGACACTAAGGGGCAATTTAGAATGACCAATCAACCTAACCCGCACAACTTTGGACTGTGGGAGTGTGGTGAACCATTGTTGGTTACCACCAGGAGTGCTGAGCCATGATTTGGCCAGCACTATGAGTCTGTAGATATGTTACTGTTGGGGTTAGGGTTGGGCTGTTCTACCTGTTAATATAGTCCTATGGTACACTCCAGTTGGCTCTGCCTTCCGGGAGAGGTATAAAGGTCACTGCTCTGCCTGGTGACCCTTTAGTCTGGGATTGTATATTGTATATAGTAGCTCCGTTATTGTTGGCAATAAAAGCCTTTATTTCCCGGGTACATCCAGCCTCCCGTGTGATTTATCGCGAGGAAATCGGAGCACCCGGAGGAAACCCACGCAGACACGAGGAGAATGTGCAAACTCCACACAGACAGTGACCCGAGCCGGGATTCGAACCCAGGTCCCTGGAGCTGTGAAGCAGCAGTGCTAACCACTGTGCTACCGTGCCGCCCAAATAGTAAGTCCGATAGTGAAGAGATTTAGAACTATTGAAAGGACATCCCACAGCAGGAGGGAAAGATCAAGCAATGGTAGCACAGAACGAGATATCAGGCAGGATAGGGGGCATAGCTTGACACAGTCTCGGAATAGGAGTAAGACTACAAATGCTACGAGGAGTAGAAGCCCACATGCTCGTGAGATTTTGGTGGCTTCCAATAAATTAGATGAAAAAGTTACAAAAGATGCCTAACAGCAAGAACTGCACAGTTGGCGTGAATTTGGGGTATGCACACGGAGGTACCAGATAGGGGGCAAAGAGCTCTATCCACGGAAAAGATGCTTCCTGATGGAACTTATAAGGCAAAGGCCAGGCATGTGGCGAGAGGATTTGAAGAAAACTTACAAGATCAGGATTTAAGGATGGAATCAGCTACAGCAGGAAAGGCTATTTTAAACGTCTTCTTGGCTCTGTTAGCTACAAAGACATAGGAATGCAAATCTATAGATATAAAAGCTGCCTTTTTGCAGGGGCATCAGCTTCAGAGAGCCATTTTTCTCTGTCCTCCTAAAGAGTCAGAAGGGGTACTGTGGAAGTTAAATAAATGTGTATATGGGCTAAATGATGCATCTAGAGTTTGATATTTTTTGGTAAGGTCGGTTTTGTTAAACTTAGGCTGTTGCCAGTTGAAAGCAGATCCTGCGATATTTTACTGGCACTATGAAGGAAAGCTTTCTGGTATTTTTATGATGCATGTCGATGACTTTTTTTTGTGGGCTGGTAGTAGCAATTTCAAAGCTATAGTAATCTCTGGGTTGAGAAGGAATTCAGGATTGGAAGTCAGGCTTCAGGAACTGTCAAATATATTGGGCTGGAAATCGGACAGACTGAGTCAGGTGTCACTTTACGTCAGCAATCTTATCTGGAGAGTATCAACCCAATAGCAATCGGTCATGGTAGGGCTTCACAAAAGAACACAATGGTTTCAAAGATGGAAAAAGAGGAACTCCGAAGTTTGATTGGGCAGCTGAATTGGCTGGGTAGACAGACTAGACCGAATGTTAGTTTTGATGCCCTTGAGTTGAGTACAAAAATAAATGATCCTACAGTGGAAGATATAATGAGAGCAAACAAAACATTGGCCAAACTAAAAATGCAGGTGTGTGTTTTGAGGTTCCCATTTTTGGGTAATCTTAGGCACTTAAAACTGATAGTTTACAGTGATACATCCTATGCCAATTTATGTGATGGAGTTTCAAGCGCAGGAGGTTTTATAATATTTCTTTTGGGGGGAAAATGGAAAATGTTGCCTCCTTGTGTGGGAAACAAAGAAAATAAAGAGTGGTTAAAAGCACATTGGCTGCTGAGACACTCAGCCTTGTAGAGGCAGTGGATATGGCCTTTTATATATCCCAGATATTAACAGAAATTTTGGGATTAAGGGATTCGGGTAAAATACCCATTGAGTGTCACATTAACAATAAATTCCTGTGGGAAAACGTGCATTCCATAAAAAGTGTAAATGAGAAAAAGTTGAGGATCGACATAGCCAGCTTAAAGCAGACGCTGGACAAAGGGGAAAATATCAAAAATTCAATGGGTCGATCGTAGCCATCAGTTATCCGAAGATTTTACTGAGAGGGGGACTAGTTCAAAGAAACTTTTGGAAATTATTAAGGAAGGGCGTATCTTTCTGTGAATGTATGTTTTTTTCAAGAATGTTTTTTTCTGTGAAAAACCAATATTCAAAATTTTTTTTCCTCCAAGGAAAGGGAGACTGTCAGGAATGGGTTAACAGACCTTCCAATTAAGTCCTAATTTGATGTAAATTATTCAATACAAGTCACTGATATATAAAGGGGACACAGGTGGCACTAGTGGTGTTGGTGGAGAATTGTGTGTGAAGTTGGATCAAAGAAATAAAGGATTTTTTATGAAAAAGCAGAACTCGTGTTTCCTTTACTCTACAGCAACCAAGAAGCTCTAACATTAAGGAGGCGATAGTGAGAAAAATTCAATATTCAGGCAGAGCCAACATGGTTTTATGAAAGGGAAATCATCCTTGACTAATTTATTGGAGTTCTTTGAGGAAGTAACAACGTGGTTAATAGGGAACCTGTGGATGAGTCATACTTAGTCTTCCAGAAGGCATTTAACCAGGTGCCTCATCAAAGGTTACCATGCAAAATAATAGCTCATGATTGGGCAGCTTAGCATGGATAGAGGATTGGAAAGCTAACAGGAAACAGAGGGGGGGCAAAAGCGAGTCTCTTTCAGGTTGGCTAGGTGTGCCGAGTGGAGCGCCACAGGGATCAGTACTGGGACTGCAACCATTTACATTTCATATAAATGACTTGGACGAAAGGACCAGATCGATGCTCGCTAAATTTGCTGATGACACAAAGATAGGTAGGAAAGTAACAAAAACAAAAAATGCTGGAAAATCTCAGCAGGTCTGACAGCACCTGCGGAGAGAGAACTGATCCATCGTTTTGAGTCTGGATGACCCTTTGTCAGAGCTCTGACACCCAGACTCAAAGCATTGGCTCCATTCTCTCCCCACAGATGCTGTCAGACCTGCTGAGATTTTCCAGCATTTTCTGTTTTCGTTTCAGATTCTAGCATCCGCATGTATTTTGCCTTTATTATAAGTAGGAAAGTAAGCTGTGTAGAGGACATAAAGAATCTAGAAAGGGATTTGGACTGGACAGGTTAAGGGGGTGGGCAAAAATTGGCAGATGGAGTATAATATTAGAAACATGTGAACTTGTCCGCTTTGGCAGGAAGAATAGAAAAGCAGCATGATTTAAATGGAGAGACTTTGCAGAATTTTTGAGGTACAGAGGGATCTGGGTGTTCTGGTAGATGAATCACTGAAGTCTGGTATGCAGGTACAGCAAGTGATTAGAAAAGCAAACAATCCTGCTGCACCTTGCAAGAGGAATGGAATATAAAAGGAGGGATGTTTTGTGACAGTTATAGAGTCAGAGGTATACAGCATGGAAACAGGCCCTATGGCCCAACTTGTGCATGCCACCCAGTTTTTACCACTAAGCTAGTCCAATTGCCCACATTTGGCCCATATCCCTCTCTATCAATCTTACCCATGTAACTGTCTAAATCCTTTTAAAGACAAAATTGTACCCGCCTCTACTACTGCCTCTGGCAGCTTGTTCCAGACACTCACCACCCTCAGTCAACAAATTGCCCCTCTGGACACTTTTGTATCTCTCCCCTCTCACCTTAAACATGTGCCTTCTAGTTTTAGACTTCCCTACCTTTGGGAAAACATGTTGACTCTCTACTCATCTATGCCCCTCATTATTTTACAGACAATATATTTTGTTTTGCATATTGGTGTGACCAAATCTGGAGTACAGTTTTGGTCTTCTTAAAGAAATAATATAAATGAGAAAGAGACAGTTCAGAGAAGGTTCATTTCATTGATACCCATGATGAGGGGGCTGGCCGATGAGGAAAGGTTAGAAAGGCTGGGCTTGTGTCTGCTGGAATTTAGAAGAATGAGTATTGGAAAATGGAAAATCCTGACCGTACTTGACAGGGTGGACTGAAGGGATGTTTTCCCCATGTGGGAGAGATTATCAAGGGGTCTTCCCACTTAAGAGGGAAATGAGGAGAATTATTTTTTTGCCCTCAGGAGGGTCATGAGTCTGTGCAACTCTTTTTGCCAGAGTGGTGGAGGCATGGTCACTGTTTTTACACTTCAGCGGTCACGGGCATTCAGCCTTGGATCTTCAGGTAAGCGTTCTCCAAGGCGGCCTTCACGACACATGACGGCGCAGAGTCGCTGAGCAGAAACTGATAGCCAAGTTCCGCACACATGAGGACGGCCTAAACCTGGATGTTGGGTTTATGTCACACTATCAGTAACCCCCACAGCTTGCCTCCTGGACTTGCAGAATCTCACTGGCTGTCCTGTCTGGAGACAATACACATCTCTTTAACCTGTGCTTAATGCTCCCTGCACTCATATTGTCTGTATCTTTTAAGACCTGGTTGGCTGTAGAGATTCGCATTCTAATCAGTATTCTGTAACTTGATTTTGTGTCTCTGTGCCCTATTTGAGAGCAGATTTCCACTCCATCTGACACCTAAAAAGAGGACAATGGAGTGAGCGCAACTCAAAATTCCAGATTTGTCAGTTAGACTTGAATCCACGTGACACATCTGATTTGTTTTAAATTTTGAAGAACTAACGCCCACTCTACGCATTCATTGAACCACTTGTGCCACTTTCATTCATTGTACTCTCATTAGTGCCCCATCAATGGGCTCTCATACCATTGGCTAAGGCACATATTTGTTTTGCCATTTTGTTAACCAACAGACATATGTGAAGAATGTGGACAGTTGACGTGAGCAGCAGTGTAATATGTAATACCACTGCCTTCGCAACACTTTCCAAAACTGACAACAAACATATTGGCTCATTATGGGATGCCGAGGAACTGCGGCAATGATTTGAGCAATCAGCAGGATAATATACTCAGAGACCGGGCACAAACTGCTCAGAAGCTGCCAAATTCTATTCAAAGACAAATCATCATCTCCAATTAGGCCCAAATTGTGGTATGGGACTGAATGTTTCAGAGCGGTTATATGGACGACACGATGGCACAGTGGTGAGCACTGTTGCCTCACAACACCAGGGTCCCGGGTTCGATTGCTGGCTTGGGTCACTGTCTGTGCAGAGTCTGCACGTTCTCCCCGTGTCTGTGTGGGGTTCCTCTGGGTGCTCCAGTTTCCTCCCACAGTCTGGAAGACGTGCTGATTAGGTGCATTGGCCATGCTAAATTCTCCCTCGGTGTGTCTGAACAGGCGCCGGAGTGTGGCGACTGGGGGATTTTCATAGTGTAAGCCTACTTGTGACACGAAGAAATAAACTTAAAACTTTAAATGTACCAGCTGTTGGCAGCCAGTTAAATGTCAGGTGATGAAAGAAACTAATTTGATAGTTGGTGCTTTCTGGCTGTTGAAATTGAAATTACGTCCCACGTTTGTTCAACTTTAAACCTTAAAGATGCACTACAGTTCATTCCCATAGCTCGCAACACTTTGATGCCCGACGCGATTTTGTACTGAATAAATACTAGTATTTCCTAATGTCTCTGTGCTAGGGTTGCCAACATGCCAGGGTTACTGGAATCTCCAGGTAGAATCATAGAAACCTGACACTGCAGAAGGAGTCTGTCCATCAAGTCTGCACCAACAACAATCCCACCCAGGCCCCATTCCCCGTAACCCCACATACTTACCCCACTAATCCCTCTAACCTATGCATCCCGGAACACCAAGGGTCAATTTAGCACGGCCAATCAACCTAGCCCGCACATCTTTGAACTGTGGGAGGAAACCGGAGCACCCGGAGGAAACCCACGCAGACACGGGGAGAATATACAAACTCCACACGGATAGTGACCCAAGCCAGAAATCGAACTGGGTCCCTGGAGCTGAAAGGCAGCAGTGCTAACCACTGTGCCACCGTGCTACCCTCGCATTAGATATTAAAGATTAGACCCTTAGACACTGCTGAGGAGGTGAGGAATTCTGAAAAAACATTTGAAAGAAAGAAGCATTTAAAGAAAAATGCTTGAAATGTTTCTGTTGATTCGTTCGAAAAGCACTAAAAGTTGAGAAAAGGCAACTTGATTGGCAGGGAACAGAGATGGTGGATCATGTGATAAAAAACCTCCAGGAAAAGTCCAACCAGAGTTGGCAACCTTACTTTGCAGTAGAGCAGGAGAGGATGTTCACCATGCACCCGTGTGGAATGTCTTTCTGAGATCCCTTGCCCCAGATATGGGGATACGTATTGCCCGATGTGCCACGCAGACCACAGTGGAGCAGCTAAGAGTGACACTCAGCAGCCAGTGGGAATCAGGTGTCCGTCTCCCCATCGCAGTCGGTACTGAATCAATCCTCTCCTCTGCTGCAAGGGAAATACAGCCATATCTGGACCTTTTAAGCACTAAAAGAACTTGTCCTTAATCAGAGTTTCATGGCCCCATTCTGATACCCACTTAGCTTTGCTATGCCATTTCTCTCTGCCAGAGATAGAATTGTAAAGCTGAGTGGAAAGGTAATGAATCATTACACATGGAAGAATTATGCTTACATGGCTGTAAGCTCACTGTTATTAATCAGAGGGGGCTGTGCTGCTGAAGAGGAGAACGATTTTGCATCTCCATTGGTGCTGTATGGAAAATGCCCTTTGTAATAATTCAAGAGACAGTGCATAGCTTTTCCACACATTTACGGGCAGCAAAGGAAGACAAATCTGTGCTTCTTTTATCCCAGCAGTGCAGCTCTAATGAAAAGGGCTGTCGTGTAAAGCCTTGAGAAGCTCTCTGAATGGTGAAATCTCTGCACCATGTCACGTCCACACAGCAACACATGAGGAACAACAAATCTCCTGCCAAAAGCCTTTTGTTTTGAAATGACAAAGCACTTAAGCATCCTTTGTGAGAAAAAAAAAAGACGATTTCTGGCTGTGATGCAAGTAGTACTGGGAGTAATATTCGAAGGTGAGAAACCAGAACTGCATTTGGCTAAATGCCCTCGAGCCTGCCGTGCCGTTCAGTAAGATCATGGCTGATCTTTACTTCTCCTCGACTGCCCAGCCCTATCCCCATCTCCCTTAATACCAGAAGATTCTATTGATCTCTGCTTTGAACATGCTCAGCGATCGAGCATCCACAGAGCAAAAAGTTTCCAAGATTCACAATTCCTGGAGTGAAGAAACTCCTCACCCTCGTCCTGAATGGCTGACCTTCTTTATTCGGAGACTCTGGCCCTGTGTTCTAGATTCCTTAGTTTGGAAATGTTGATCTACCCTGTCGAGAACCCCCCAGCCCACCCTAAGAATGTGATACACTTTAATCAGACCACATCTCATTCTTCTAAACTTCGAGGAAGATAGGCTCCGTCTACTTAACCTCACCTCCCAAGGTCTGGTCTCTGGGTCAATAAGTGGAGTGAAGGTTACAGAGAGGGGTACCTGTGGAAAGCGGGAGAGGACGACAACCGGTCTGTGTCGAGGGTGCTAGCTACAATGGATTTTCAGGGCACTCCTCCCACTCCAGGAACAATGACTAAAATAACTCGGGTTCAACAAAGTGGTGGTCATGGAAAAGTACCACCTGCTGTGACATGACCTTGTGCCTCACACCAGGGAATGGGTGGCACTGCCAGTGGTTGTAATGATCTCCCACGCCTCTGAATCATTCTGGTGGGGACAGGGAACACATCTTCCTGTGCAGCATCCATTGATGTGTCCGAGAGGTGAGGGAGACAAATCAGTGCCTGCGGAGTTGAACTTATTGTTTTCTCCTTCAGCAGGGAGATCAGAATGAGGGGAAATGAGGTTTTGGCAGTATAGAGAGATTGCCAATAGTGCCAGCACCCAACTGCACCCATGTGGCTCTGTGGGTCCCTAGAATCAGTATGGAGATATTTGGGTCCTGCAAGGGCTGCCACTCAATAACGTGCGATTCCGGTACAATCAGCACCATGTCAGTGAATGCCCACTATCCTGGCAGCAGTCACCACTATTTCATTCTCAGATAATTAGCCATTCCCTCCATTTTCACATCTCCACAGAGAACCAGAGGGTGGGTATTCCATTTTAATGTCAGGTTAATTATATTGTTAAAACGGCATTGTACCTAAAGCATACATAAAGAGAGATTGCTAGGACAATCGATACAAAGCAGACATATGTGAAGCTGCATCCTGTGAATAAACCTACTATCAAGAAAAGTATTAGTGTCTAGTTTCATAATTCACCAACTGGTTCAAGATCAATTCAACACTCGAGACCACACGGATGGAATAAGGGGTCCATTGCCCACCATCTACAACTGGCTCATCATGCCAGAAAGCAGGAGGAGATTGAGAAGGGAGCCAACATGGAACAGAGACTGGGAACGGACCATTATCCTGTATGATGGTTTTGTCAGATGCTGCTGGTTTTACTGTACCTGACCCCATGATACTGAGAACCACCTCCAGCATCAAGCTCAGGGGATAATGGCATTCAGGCCTCCGCTAGTTATGCTCTGATCCCTTGTGCTCAATATCAACTTGTCCTGCGTGAGAGAGGTCAGAATGCCAGTGATCGTCTTGCAATATGCTTGGATGATGTACTGCTATCGCTGAAAAGCTGAAGGTAGGCGAAGGCCATGAAAGGTGGGTGAGGCTGGACACATCGATTACAAAAAAAAGGAGGCCATTCAGCCTCCTGAGCCTGCTCTGCCATTCAACTAGATAATGGCTGATTTTCTACCTCAATGCCATTTTCCTCACATTATCCACATATCTCAATGCCATCAATACCTATTGATTTGTGTTGAACAGACTCAATACTCAACATCCACAGCTCCATTGGATAGGCAATTCCAAAGATTCATCACCCTCTAAGTGAAGAAATTCCTTCTCTTCTCAGTCCTAAATGGCCAACCCCTTATTCTGAGGTTTTTTCTCCCGTGTTCTAGACCCTCCAGCAAGGGGAAAACATTCTTTCTCCAAATCGTCTGTCGAGTCTTGTAAGAATAACGAGTTCACCTCTCATTCTTTAAAACTCGAGAGAATACAGGCCCGGTTTCCTCTATTTAAAAAAAAATCATTTGTGGAACATGGGCATCGCTGGCCATCCAGCATTTATTCCCATCCCAAGTTGCCCTTGTTCAGAGGGCAGCTGAGAGTCAACCACGTTGCTGTGGCTCTGGAGTCACATGTAGGCCAGACCAGGTAAGGATAGCAGATTTCCTTCCTTGAAGGACATCAGTGAACCAGATGGGTTTTTCAAACAATCGACAATGATATCATGGTCATCAGTATATTGTTAATTTCAGATTTTCTTTTAATGGAATTCAAATTCCACCATCTGCCATGGCAGGATTTGAACCTGAGTCCGCAGAACATCAGCTGGGTTTCTGGCTTAGTAGTCCAGCGATAATACCACTAGGCCATTGATGCGCGATATAACTCACGAGGCTAGAGGTACTCGGAGAAATAAAGGCTTTTATTGACTACAACAATAGAGCTACCATATATAATACACGATCCCAGACTAAAGGGTCCCAGACAGAGCAGTGACCTTTATACCTCTCCCAGGAGGCGGAGCCCGACTGGGATGTACCATAAGAACTATATTACAGGTAGAACAGCCCAACCCTAACCCCAACAGTAACATGTAGAACAGCCCAACCCTAACCCCAACAGTAACATATATACAGACTCATAGTACTGGCCAGACCCTGGCTCAGCACTACCTGGTGGGAACCAACAATGGTTCACCACATTCACCCCTCCTTTGAAAACAAAGGCCGGAGGGGTACAAAACACAGAACAATTGTTCATCAGTCTATAAGTTCAGACGGTCTGGGGGACGGCACCGTCGTTGTGACGTCCTCAACACCGGCGATGACACCCGTGTAGGCACTCACGGTGGTGTTCTCCCCAAGGCGGTGTCCAACGGCTCCTCCAATGTCTCACGGGCCGGTAGACCCCGAGGTGGTGACAATCCGCTGAACTCGGGCATGCCTTGAAGTGGCGACCATCTCCTGGACTCAGGCAAGCTGTACACGGGAGTAAAAGGGTTAAGTGATGGTCCCGATGCTGCCTGCGCCGTGTCAGGAGGGGAAACAATAGTTGGGGGGTCTCTAACAGGAGGTATGGGAGCGACAGGGGTTTCCAAGCCCCCTGCTGGCGCCAGGTCTCGAATCGAGACCGTGTCCTCTCGCCCGTCAGGGTATGCCACATAGGTATACTGAGGGTTGGCGTGGAGGAGATGGACCTGTTCAACCAAAGGGTCGGACTTGCGGGTCCTAACATGTCGCGGCAGGAGGACAGGTCCTGAGTAAGTCAACCAAGACGGTAATGAGGTCCCAGAGGAAGACTTCCGAGGGAATGAAAACAGTCTCTCATGGGGAGTAGCGTTGGTTGCCGTACACAGGAGTGAGCGTATGGAGTGGAGCGCATCAGGGAGCACCTCTTGCCAACGGGAGACTGGAAGGCCTTTAGACTTCAACGCCAGTAAGACAGCCTTCCAGACTGTAGCATTCTCACGTTCAACCTGTCCATTACCCCTAGGGTTGTAGCTCGTGGTTCTACTGGAGGCAATTCCGTATGAGAGCAAGAATTGCCTCAAGTCATCGCTCATGAACGACGAGCCCCTATTGCTATGGATGTAACAGGGGTACCCGAACAGGGTGAAAAGATCACGAAATGCCTTGATAACCGTGGAGCGGTCATATCGGAACAAGGAATGACAAAGGGGAATCGTGAGTACTCATGAACCACATTGAGGAAGTACACGTTCCGATCTGTCGAGGGAAGGGGGCCCTTAAAATCTACACTCAGTCTTTCGAATGGACGAGTGGCCTTAACGAGTTGTGCCCTGTCAGGTCGGTAGAAGTGCGGTTTGCATTCCGCGCATACCCGGCAGCTTCTGGTTATAGACCTGACATCCTCCACCGAGTACGGTAGATTCCGGGCTTTTATGAAGTGGAAGAGCCGAGTGACCCCCGGATGGCAGAGGTCATTGTGGAGAGCCTGCAATCGATTCTCCTGCATACTAGCGCATGTTCCACGCGACAGAGCATCCGAGGGTTCGTTGAGTTTCCCTGGACGATACATGATGTCGTAATTATAGGTGGAGAGTTCGATTCTCCACCTCAAGATCTTATCGTTCTTGATCTTGCCCCGTAACGTGTTATTGAACATGAACGCCACGGACTGCTGGTCCGTGAGCAGGGTGAACTGTTTTCCCGCCAAGTAATGGCGCCAATGCCGGACGGCCTCCACAATGGCCTGGGCCTCCTTTTCCACCGCCGAATGTCGAATTTCGGGGCCTTGAAGGGTGCGAGAGAAAAAGGCGACGGGCCTGCCCGCCTGGTTAAGTGTGGCGGCCAGGGCGAAATCAGATGCATCACTCTCCACCTGGAAGGGGATGGACTCATCGATAGCGTGCATCGTGGCTTTCGCGATGTCGGCTTTTAGTTTTTCAAAGGCCAAACAAGCCTCTGGTGCTAGGGGAAAAGAGTCAGACTTGATGAGCGGACGGGCTTTGTCCGCGTAATTGGGAACCCACTGTGCATAGTAAGAGAAGAAGCCTAAGCATCTTCTCAGTGCTTTTGCACTAGTGGGCAGGGGAAGTTCGAGGAGGGGACGCATACGGTCTGGATCAGGGCCAATGACCCCGTTTTCCACCACGTATCCGAGGATAGCTAGGTGGCGCGTGCGAAATACACACTTCTCCCTGTTGTAGGTCAGATTCTGGCGAGATGCAGTGCGTAGGAATCTAAGAAGGTTGGCATCGTGGTCCTGCTGGTCATGGCCGCAGATGGTGACATTATCCAGGTATGGGAAGGTAGCCCGCAGCCCGTTATGGTCCACCATTCGGTCCATAGCACGCTGGAAGACCGAGACCCCATTCGTGACACCAGAAGGAACCCTTAGAAAATGGTACAAGCGACCATCCGTCTCAAAAGCCGTGTATTGTCGGTCCTCTGGGTGAATGGGGAGCTGGTGGTAAGCAGACTTTAGGTCGATGGTGGAGAACACCCGGTACTGCGCAATCTGGTTGACCATGTCAGATATGCGCGGGAGGGGATACGCATCCAGCTGCGTGTATCTGTTAATGGTCTGACTATAGTCTATGACCATCCGGGGTTTGTTCCCACTCTTGACCACCACGACCTGCGCTCTCCAAGGACTAGCGCTAGGTTGTATGATCCCTTCCTTGAGGAGCCGCTGAACCTCAGATCGAATGAAGAGCCGATCCTCAGCGCTGTAACGCCTGCTCTTAGTCGCGATGGGCTTGCAGCCTGGCACGAGATTCTGGAATAAAGAGGGTGTGGTAATCTTAAGCGTCGAGAGGCTACAGATGGAGCGCGTTGGGCAATTGAGGCTGTGAGTCTCCCACTGAAAGCGGAGGGAGTGGCCCACCGTACTGTAGGGTTACACTCTTCAAGTGGACCATGAAATTTAGTCCCAGGAGTATTGGCGCGCAAAGGTGCGGTAACACCAGGAGCTTGAAGCTCTCGTAAACCGTGCCCTGCACCGTCAGATTTACCACGCAACTCCCTAGCACGGTGACAGACCGGGACCTTGACGCCATCGAAATTGTCTGCTTGACAGGCTGTATCCGGAGGCCACACCGCTTCACGGCGTCTGGGCGAATGAAGCTCTCCGTGCTCCCGCTATCAAACAGACAATAAATTGTGCGTTTGTTTACCTGTATGTCCATCATGGACTTGTCGAGTCTGTGAGGCTTTGCCTGGTCCAGGTTGATCGACGCCACCGTTGGTTCGTGGGTGCCACTGCAGGCAGCTGAGATGGATGATGACGACCCCCGCTGGTCATTCGCGGTCGGTGCCGACCAAAATGGCTGCCCCCATAGGTCGCATCGTGGGCGATGGCGCCAAAACCAGCAGCCCCTGGTGGTCGCGCGTCTCTTGCGACTCCGTCGTCTGGAATGGCGACGTCCTGGCCTCGCACGTGGAAGAAGCCCTTGACGATGCCGACGACGAGGAAACCGGCTCCGGGGAGTCACACGCCGCACTGCTGTTCCTGGATGGAAGTTTGGATCGGCATACCTTCGAATAATGCCCCTTCTTGCCGCAGGCGGAGCACAACACCGCTTTAGTGGGACATCGCTGCCGAGGGTGCTTCACTCCCCCACAGAAGTAACACCGCGGGCCACCTGGAGCTGCTGCCGTCGTCAGGCCCGAGGGTGGGAACGCAATCACGCAGTTTTTCGGTCCCGCTGAATGAAGTGGGGTCTGTGACTGCCCCTGCCACGCTGTCTCCACGTGGTCGTCGGGGTACATCGCCAGACTTTTGGAGGCCGTTTCTAGCGCATCCGCTAGCTCTATGGACTTAGTGAGATCGAGATTACCTTGCTCCAACAGCCGAAGGCGGATGTAAGACGAGCCGATTCCCGCCACAAACGCATCTCGAGCGAGGTCGTTCATGTTCTGGTCTGCCGACACTGCTTTGCAGTTACAGCCCCTGGCTAGCTGTAGGAGCTCGCACGCATACTGTTCCGTCGTTTCGCCGGGCTGCCGCCGTCGAGTGGCTAAGAGATATTGAGCATGCATCTCGTTCGGTGGTTTAATGTAGCGCTTCTTAAGAAGCTCGAGGGCCCCTTTGTAGTCGGTGGCCTCACGGATCGCTAAATATACAGCGTCGCTTACCCTCGCGTGGAGGACCCGGAGTCTGTCGGCGTCGGTGGTGACCGCTGCGGAGGCTTCGAAGTAATCCTGAAAGCATTTCAACCAGTGGTCGAAGGTGTTCGAGGCGCCCGCCGCACGTGGGTCCAGCATAAGCCGTTCGGGTTTAAGCATTTGCTCCATGTTCTCTCTTCGTTGAAAAAAAAAGACACAGAGTTCAATTGTAGTCAATAAAATTGATGCGCGATATAACTCACGAGGCTAGAGGTACTCGGGGAAATAAAGGCTTTTATTTCCCCGAGTACCTCTAGGGGAAAGTCGTGCTTGACGAACATGTCGGATTTTTATGAAGATGTGACTAGGGCGGTTGATGGAGGAGAACCGGTGGATGCGGTGTTTTTGGATTTCCAAAAGGCGTTTGATAAGGTGCCCCATAAAAGGCTGCTGAAGAAGATTAGGGCACACGGAGTTGGGGGTAGTGTGTTAAAGTGGATTGGGGACTGGCTATCCGACAGGAAGCAAAGAGTCGGAATAAATGGGTGTTTTTCCGGTTGGAGGAAGGTAACTAGTGGCGTGCCGCAGGGATCGGTACTCGGGCCGCAACTGTTTACCATTTATATAGATGATCTGGAGGAGGGGACGGAGTGTAGGGTAACGAAGTTTGCAGACGACACAAAGATAAGTGGAAAAGTGAATCGTGTGGAGGACGGAGAAGATCTGCAGAGAGATTTGGACAGGCTGAGTGAGTGGGCGAGGATATGGCAAATGGAGTATAACGTTGAGAAATGCGAGGTTATACACTTTGGAGGAAATAATAACAAATGGGATTACTATCTCAATGGAAACAAATTAAAACATGCTACCGTGCAAAGGGACCTGGGGGTCCTTGTGCATGAGACGCAAAAGCCCAGTCTGCAGGTACAACAGGTGATCAAGAAGGCAAATGGGATGTTGGCCTATATTGCGAGGGGGATAGAATATAAAAGCAGGGATGTCTTGATGCACCTGTACAGGGCATTGGTGAGGCCGCAGCTGGAATACTGTGTGCAGTATTGGTCCCCTTATATGAGGAAGGATATATTGGCATTGGAGGGAGTGCAGAGAAGGTTCACCAGGTTGATACCGGAGATGAGGGGTTTGGATTATGAGGAGAGGCTGAGGAGATTGGGTTTGTACTCGTTGGAGTTTAGAAGGATGAGGGGGGATCTTATGGAGACTTATAAGATAATGCGGGGGCTGGATAGGGTGGAGGCGGAGAGATTCTTTCCACTTAGTAAGGAAGTTAAAACTAGAGGACACAGCCTCAAAATAAAGGGGGGTCGGTTTAAGACAGAGTTGAGGAGGAACTTCTTCTCCCAGAGGGTGGTGAATCTCTGGAATTCTCTGCCCACTGAGGTGGTGGAGGCTACCTCGCTGAATATGTTTAAAGCGCGGATGGATGGATTCCTGAGCGGTAAGGGAATTAAGGGTTATGGGGATCAGGCGGGTAAGTGGTACTGATCCACGTCAGATCAGCCATGATCTTATTGAATGGCGGGGCAGGCTCGAGGGGCTAGATGGCCTACTCCTGCTCCTATTTCTTATGTTCTTATGTTCTTATTGACTACAACAATAGAGCTACCATATATAATACACGATCCCAGACTAAAGGGTCCCAGACAGAGCAGTGACCTTTATACCTCTCCCAGGAGGCGGAGCCCGACTGGGATGTACCATAAGAACTATATTACAGGTAGAACAGCCCAACCCTAACCCCAACAGTAACATATATACAGACTCATAGTACTGGCCAGACCCTGGCTCAGCACTACCCGGTGGGAACCAACAATGGTTCACCACAGCCATCACCTCCCGAATTTCTTCTCATTGGACTGTCATGAAATCCTTGGATTGGCGTGAGGTGAGGTAGAGTACCTGGACATTAGGTATGAGCCTGAGTGCCAGGGAAGGCTGCTGGGTGAGTGATGGGGCATGATACATTCAGCAGTATGGGATCTCAGAGGGTGGTGGGTGGGAGGTGTCATCTTACCTTGACCACCCAAGTGAAGGCATTAAATCTCTACCGGCTACATTACACTCAGCCCTTCATTTAAGCCATTTTGACTGTGTGAGGCGAGTGTGGAACAATGGTCGTCAATCAGTAGGCTATTATAGAAACCATCGGATACTCATTTCCAATGATTTCAATGCAGAAGATGATTAGTTGTTTATACAATGGACGAGAAATATTCAACCTGCAGGACACACACCAATAAAACTATACCACAAAAAGCAAATTCAAATTCAAAATACAGTAAAATATATAAATTTACAGACAGCACGGTGGCACAGTGGTTAGCATTGTTGCCTCACAGCGCCAGGGACCCAGGTTCAATTCCAGCCTTGGGTGACTGTGCAGGGTCTGCACGTTCTCCCCGTGTTTATGTGGATTTCCTCCGGGTGCTCCGGTTTCCTCCCACACTCCAAAGATGTGCGGGTTAGGTTGATTGGCCATGCTAAATTGCTCCTTAGTGTCAGGGAGACGAGCAGGGTAAATACATGGGGTTAGGGGAAAGACCTCGGTGGCATTGTGGTCGGTGCAGGCTCGATGAGCCAAATAACCTCCATCTGCATGAAGGTAGATAGGTGGATTAAGATACAGATCAGCCATGGCCAAATTGAACAGAGTAAGAAGTCTCACAACACCAGGTTAAAGTCCAACAGGTTTATTTGGTAGCAAACACCATAAGCTTTCGGAGCGCTGCTCCTTCGTCAGATGGAGTGGAAATGTGCTCTCAAACAGTGCACAGAGACACAAAAAATCAAGTTACAGAATACTGATTAGAATGCAAATCCCTACAGCCAGCCAGGTCTTAAAGATACAGACAATGTGAGTGGAGGGAGCATTAAGTACAGGTTAAAGAGATGTGTATTGTCTCCAGACAGGACAGCCTGCAAGTCCAGGAGGCAAACCATTCAACCTCTGATCTTCGGGTAAGCGTTCTCCAAGGCGGCCTTCATGACACACGACAGCGCAGAGTCGCTGAGCAGAAACTGATAGCCAAGTTCCGCACACATGAGGACGGCCTAAACCGGGATGTTGGATTTATGTCACATTATCAATAACCCCCACAGCTTGCCTCCTGGACTTCCAGTATCTCACTAGCTGTCCTGTCTGGAGACAATACACATCTCTTTAACCTGTGCTTAATGCTCCCTCCACCCACATTGTCTGTATCTTTAAGACCTGGTTGGCCGTAGGGACCCGCATTCTAATCAGTATTCTGTAACCTGATTTTGTGTCTCTGTGCACTGTTTGAGAGCACATTTCCACTCCATCTGACGAAGGAGCAGCGCTCCGAAAGCTAGTGGTTTGTGCTACCAAATAAACCTGTTGGACTTTAACCTGGTGTTGTGAGACGTCTTACTGTGTTTACCCCAGTCCAACGCCGGCATCTCCACATCATGACTAATTGAACAGAACAGACTCAAGGGACTGAATGACCAACTCCTGTTCTCATGTTCCCATTTATAGAATCATAAAATCCCTATTGTGCAGAAGGATGCTATTCAGCCCATCGAGTCTGCACCGACTTGCCGAAAGAGCATCTTACCCAGGTCCACTCCTCCGCCTGCCCGTCCTAACTCCGTAACTTTGCACATGTACCATGGTTAATCCATCTAACCTACACAACATTGGACTGTGGGAGTGTGGTGAACCATAGTTGGTTACCACTATGAGTGCTGAGCCATGGATGGTCAGCACTATGGGGTTTGTAGATATGTTACTGTAATTACTGTTGGTGTTAGGGTTGGGCTGTTCTACCTGTTGATATTGTTCTGTGGTACACTCCAGTTGGCTCCGCCTACCAGGGGAAGTATAAAGGTCACTGCACTGCCTGGAGACCCTTTAGTCTGGGATTGTATTGTATGTAGTGTGCTCCATTCTTGTCAGTAATAAAAGCCTTTATTTCCCGGGTACAATCTAGCCTCCCGAGTGATTTAATCGCGCATCAATTTTATTACTGACAAAATTTTGAAAACCATGGAGCAAATGTTGAAACCCGATCGGCTTACTTTAGATCCACATGCGGCAGGAGCGTCGAACACTTTCGACCATTGGTTAAAGTGTTTTCAAGACTACATCGATGCCTCAACAGCCATTCAAAACGACGCCGATAGACTGCGGGTCCTCCACGCGAGGGTAAGCGACACCGTATACTTAGCAATCCGCGATGCCCAAGACTACAAAGGGGCCATCGAACTACTTAAGAAGCGGTACAACAAACCGCCAAACGAGATCCATGCTCGACACCTTCTAGCTACTCGACGGTGGCAGCCCGGCGAAACGACAGAACAGTACCTGGGTGAACTCCAGCAGCTAGCCAGAGCCTGCAACTGCAAGCCAGTGTCGGCGGCCCAGTATACGAGCAACTTGATCCGCGATGCGTTCGTGGCGGGAATCGGCTCGTCGTACATTCGCCTCCGGCTGCTAGAGCAAGGTAATCTAGACCTCGCTAAGACAGTAGAATTGGCTGACGCTATGGAGACGGCCTCCAGAAGCCTAGAAACGTACCCCACCGACCACGTGGGAACATCGTGGCAAGTACAGCCACCGACTCTACTTCATTCAGCGGCTCCGAAAAACTGCGCGATTGTGTTCCCAACCTCGGACCTGACGACGGCGGCAGCTCCAGGAGGCCCGCGGTGTTACTTCTGTGGATTGGCGAAACACCCTCGGCAACGATGTCCAGCGAGAACGGTATTGTGCTCCGCGTGTGGAAAGAAAGGGCATTATGCCAAAGTCTGCAGGACCAAACCCCCCTCCAAACATAGCAGTGCGGCGTGTGATTCTCCTGAGCCTGTCTCCTTGTCTCCAGCGTCTTCGAGGTCTTCCACCACGTGCGATTCCAGAGTGCCACCATTCCTGACGACGGAGACGCAAGACATGTGCGACTTGCAGGGGCCGCCACTTTGAGCGCCACCGACCACGTGCGATCCATGGGCGCAGCCATTTTGGTCGGCACCGACCGCGGACGACCAGCAGGGGTCATCATCATCAACCATCTCAGCTGCCTGCAGCGGCACCCAAGACCCAACAGTGGCGTCAATCATCCTGGACCAGGCCAAGCCTCACAGACTCGACAAGTCCATGATGGACAGAGAGGTAAACGGACGCCAAATTCATTGTTTGTTTGACAGCGGGAGCACGGAGAGCTTCATTCACCCTGACACTGTGAAACGGTGCGGTCTCCGAGTACGGACTGTCAGACAGACAATTTCAATGGCGTCGAGGTCCTGGTCTGTTACCATGCAAGGGAGCTGCGTGGTCAACCTGACGGTGCGGAGCACAGTTTACGAGAACTTCAGGCTCCTTGTGTTACCGCACCTGTGCGCTCCGATGCTCCTGGGACTAGACTTTATCGTCCACCTGAGGAGTGTAACCCTGCAGTACGATGGGCCACTCCCTCCACTTTCAGTGGGAGCACAGCAGCCTCCAAATTGCCCAGCACGCTCCACGTGTAGCCTCTCGACACTCAGAATCACCCACCATCCTTATTCGAGAATCTAGTGCCAGGCTGCAAGCCCATCGCAACCAAGAGCAGGCGTTACAGCGCTGAGGATCGGATCTTTATTCGATCTGAAGTTCAGCGGCTCCTCAGGGAAGGGATCATTCAACCTAGCTCTAGTCCATGGAGAGCGCAAGTAGTGTGGTTAAAACTGGACACAAACCCCGGATGGTCATAGACTATAGTCAGACCTTAATAGATACACGCAGCTGGATGCGTATCCTCTCCCGTGCATATCTGACATGGTCAACCAGATTGCGCAGTACCGGGTGTTCTCCACCATTGACTTGAAGTCAGCTTACCACCAGCTCCCCATTCGCCCAGAGGACCGAAAATACACGGCCTTTGATGCGGATGGTCGTCTTTACCACTTTTTAAGGGTTCCCTTTGGCGTCACGAATGGGGTCTCGGTCTTCCGGCGTGCAATGGACCGAATGGTGGACCAAAACGGGCTGCGGGCTACCTTCCCGTACCTGGATAACGTCACTATCTGCGGCCATGACCAGCAGGACCACGATGCCAACCTCCTTAGATTTTTACGCACTGCGTCTTGCCTGAATCTGACCTACAACAGGGAGAAGTGTGTATTTCGCAAGCGCCGTTTAGCAATTCTCGGATACGTGGTGGAAAACGGGGTCCTTGGCCCTGATCCAGACCGTATGCGTCCCCTCCTGGAACTTCCCCTGCCCACTAGCATCAAAGCACTGAAAAGATGCTTAGGCTTCTTCTCATACTATGCACAGTGGGTTCCCAATTATGCGGACAAAGTCCGTCCGCTCATCAAGTCTACCTCCTTTCCCCTAGCAACAGAGGCTCGCTTAGCCTTTGAAGGGATAAAAGCCGACATCGTGAAAGCCACGATGCACGCTGTTGATGAGTCCATCCCCTTTCAGGTGGATAGTGATGCATCGGATTTCGCCCTGGCCGCCACACTTAACCAGGCGGGCAGGCCCGTCGCCTTTTTCTCTCGCACTCTCCAAGGCCCTGAAATTCGACACTCTGCGGTGGAAAAGGAGGCCCAGGCCATTGTGGAGGCCGTTCGGCATTGGCGCCATTACTTGGCAGGAAAATGATTCACCCTGCTCATGGACCAGCGGTCCGTGGCGTTCATGTTCAACAACACGTTACGGGGTAAGATCAAAAATGATAAAGTCTTGAGGTGGAGAATCGAACTGTCCACCTACAATTATGATATCATGTACCGTCCAGGGAAGCTCAATGAGCCCTCAGACGCCCTGTCGCGTGGAACATGTGCAAGTGTGCAGGAGAATCGATTACAGGCCCTCCACAATGATCTCTGCCATCCGGGGGTCACTCGGCTCTTCCATTTCGTAAAGGCCCGGAATCTACCCTACTCAGCGGAGGATGTCAGGTCCATAACCCGAAGCTGCCACATATGTGCTGAATGCAAACCGCACTTCTACCGACCTGACAGGGCACACCTCATTAAAGCCACTCACCCTTTTGAAAGACTGAGTGTGGACTTTAAGGGCCCCCTTCCTTCGACAGATCGGAACGTGTACTTCCTCAATGTGATTGATGAGTACTCACGATTCCCTTTTGTCATTCCCTGTTCTGATACGACCACTGCCACGGTCATTAAAGCATTACGGGATCTTTTCACCCTGTTCGGTTACCCCAGCTATATCCACAGTGATAGGGGCTCGTCATTCATGAGTGACGACTTGAGGCAATACCTGCTCTCAAAAGGGATTGCCTCAAGTAGAACTACGAGTTACAACCCTTGGGGTAACGGACAGGTTGAACGAGAAAATGCTCCAGTCTGGAAGGCTGTCTTACTGGCGTTGAGGTCTAAAGGTCTTCCAGTCTCCCGTTGGCAAGAGGTACTCTCTGATGCGTTCCATTCCATCCGCTCCCTCCTGTGTACGGCAACCAACGCTACGCCACATGAGAGGATGTTTTCCTTCCCTAAGAAGTCTTCCTCTGGGACCTCATTACCGTCTTGGTTGACGCACTCAGGACCTGTCCTCCTGCGGCGGCATGTTAGGACCCGCAAGTCCGACCCTTTGGTTGAACAGGTCCATCTCCTCCACGCCAACCCTCAATATGCCTATGTGGCATATCCTGGCGGGCGAGAGGACACGGTCTCTATTAGAGATCTGGCGCCAGCAGGGGACTTGGAAACCCCAGTCGCTCCCACACCCCTAGTTAGGGACCCCCCTGACCCTTATCTCCCCTCCTGACACGGCGCGGGCAGTATCGGGACCACCACTTAATCCTCTTACTCCCGTGTACAGCTTTCCTGAGTCCAGGAGATTGTCACCACCTAGAGGCGTGCTCGAGTCCAGCAGATTGTCGCAACCTCGTGGTCCACCTGTCCGTGAGGAACTGGAGAAGTCACTGGACACCGCCTTGGAGAGAAGGTCACCACGGTCACCAGAACCGGCGTTACCGCCAGTGTTGAGGAGGTCACAGAGACGGTGCTGTCCTCCAATACGACTGAACTTGTGAATATATGAACAGTTGTTCTGTTTTTATTTGCCCCGCCGGCCTTTGTTTTTAAAGGAGGGGTGAATGTGGTGAACCATAGTTGGTTACCACTATGAGTGCTGAGCCATGGATGGTCAGCACTATGGGGGTTTGTAGATATGTTACTGTTGTCACTGTTGGGGTTAGGGTTGGGCTGTTCTACCTGTTGATATTGTTCTGTGGTACACTCCAGTTGGCTCCGCCTACCAGGGGAAGTATAAAGGTCACTGCACTGCCTGGAGACCCTTTAGTCTGGGATTGTATTGTATATAGTATGCTCCATTCTTATCAGTAATAAAAGCCTTTATTTCCCGGGTACAATCTAGCCTCCCGAGTGATTTAATCGCGCATCAGGGAGGAAACCGGAGCACCCGGAGGAAACCCACGCAGACACAGGGAGAACATGCAAACTTCACAGTCACCCGAAGCGGGAATCGAACCTGAGTCACTGGCGCCATGAGGCCACCGTGCCAACCATTGAGACTACAATCCATTCTCATTCCACTGGGCTCTCGCGGCTTATTTTAAAGAGGCATCGACACTTGTATCTATCTTCCCTATAATTATTGGAAGAATATTCACAGTATAGTTTGCAATAGGAAAAAGCAGCTTCATAACATTTCATACATTACAGAAACATACAATGCAGAAGAGGCCCTTCGGCCCATCAAGTCAGTACCGGCATGTGAGAAACACCGGAAATCCCACATAATCCTACCTACCAGCACTTGGCCCAAAGCCTTGAATGTTACGGCATGCCAAGTGCTCATCCAGGTACTTTTTAAAGGTTGTGAGGCAACCCGTCTCTACCATCCTCTCAGGCAGTGCATTCCAGACCGTCACCATCCTCTGGGTAAAAACGTTTTTCCTCACATTCCCCCCCTCAACCTCCTGCCCTTCACCTTGAACCCATGTCCCCTCGTGACTGACCCTTCAACTAAGGGGAACAGCTGCTCCTTATCCATTCTGTGTATACCCCTCGTAATCTTGTACACCTCGATCAGGTCGCCCCTCAGTCTTCTCTGCTCCAACAAAAAAAACCCCAAACCTACCCAACCTCTCTTCATAGCTTAAATGTTCCATCCCAGGCAGCATCCTGGTGAATCTCCTCTGCACCCCCTTCAGTGCAGATCAAATAATATCTTCAAGTATTTCCATTGGTCAGAGAGTCAGTAAACAAAGGACACAGATTTAAGACAATTCACACAAGGGTCAAAGGGAAGAGGAGCTGAAATTATTTTTAACACAATGGGTTGTTGTGATATAGAATGCCCAGGAGGGTGATGGAAGCAGATTCAGTTGAAACATTCAAGAAGGAATTTGATAAATACTTGGAAAGGAAATCAAAATGCTGTGGATGCTGGAAATCTGAAACAAAAAAATACTCCACTCTGAGTCATATTGGATTCGAAACTGTGTCTCTCTCCACAGATGACTTTTAGGGAATCGTCCTTACTTGGTCTGACTTATATGTAACTCCCAATTCACACTTGACTCTTAGATGCCCTCAGGGATGGACAATAAATGCCAGCCCAGCCAGCGACACCCACATCCCATTAACAAATTTCTAAAAATGCTACCAGACCTGCTGAGTTTTTTGAGCATTTTCTGTTTTTACTTGGAAAGGAAAGATTTGCTGAGCTGTGGGAAAAGAGCAAAGGTTTGGAAATAATAGGGTAGCTCTTGCAAAGAGCTGGCATGGGCATGATGGACTGAATAGCCATTTTTTAATATTATGAGATATAGGCATCGTTGGCTAGGCCAGCATTCATTGCCCATCCCTAGTTGTCCTTGAGAAGGTAGTTGTGAGCTGTCTTCCTGCAGTCGCTGAGGTATGAGTACACCCACAGTGCTGTTAGAGAAGGAGTTCCAGAATTTTGTCCCAGTGACAGGAATGGCGATAGATTTCCAAGTCAGGATGGTGAGTGACTTGGAGGGGAACCTCCAGGCGGTGGTGTCCCCGATACCTGCTGCCCTTGTCCTAGATGGTCACTGTTGTGTGGAAGATGCTGTTGAAAGAGTGAGCTCCTGCAGCGCATCTTGTGGATGTTGCACATGGCTGCCACTGTGCATCAATGGTGAAGGGAGTGAATGTTTAAAGTGATGAAGTGGGCTGCTCTTTCTTGGATGGGGTTGAAAGGTTTTGAAGCCGCACTCATCCAAGCAAGTGGGGAGTGTTCCATCATACTCCTGACTTGTGCCTTGTAGTGGAGATGCTGGCGTTGGACTGGGGTGGGCGCAGTAAGAAGTCTCAGCACACCAGGTTAAAGTCCAACAGGTTCATTTGGAATCATGAGTTTTCAGAGCGCTGCTCCTTCATCTCACTCTTTCCACTCACCTGATGAAGGAGCAGCACTCCTAAAGCATGTGATTCCAAATAAACCTGTTGGACTTTAACCTGGTGTACTGAGACTTGGAAAGGAAATCAAAATGCTGTGGATGCTGGAAATCTGAAATAAAAAAGTACTCCACTCTGAGTCATATTGGATTCGAAACATTAACTGTGTCTCTAATTGTGCCTTGTAGATGGTGGGCAGGCTTTGGGGAGTCAGGAGGTGAGTTACTCACTGCAGAATTCCCAGCCTCCCATCCTCTCTTGCACTCACAGTATTTATAAGGTTGCTCCAGTTCAGTGCATGTGCTGGAAGATTCAATGATTTTGTAAGCTATTGCTTGGTTCAGCTTATTCCTGCATGATTAAACTCAGATGTCAATCCAGTTTATATATATTGCATCAAGAATAAAAAACAGCATTGTGTGACAGCTTGGAATCAACTTAGAAACTTATTTTTTGTTTATTGTTGTCAGTACAGCACGAATTAATTCAACAGCTCTATTTACAGCAAGCTTACAAAACCATTGCTCCTGCTGTTAATTGATGCTGGCAGCTGCAAATGCTTCCCTTTGTGTTTTGAAACCAAATTCTGATTGCCAGTTTGAGAAACCCATTGTCATATTTAGATTAGGAGTGCAGACGTGTACAAAACAATCTTTGCTATAATGCTTCCGCACAGCAAGTAGATATGGAAGGTGTCCCTTCGAATAAAAGAACTTAATATCTTGACTTAATACTTCAATACTCCTCACATTTTGCGCCGTATTAGTTGTGGTTTAATGGGTACCAGTCTCATCTTTGGGTTAAAAAGTTCTGAACTTGAAAACTTCAGTGCAAAATCTACATCAACATCCCCAGTGACTGCCTGACATTCTGCCTTTGGGTGAAACATTAAACTAAGGCCTCTTTATTTGATTTATTATTGTCACATGTATTGGTATACAGTATTGTTTCTTGCATGCTATACAAAGCATACCATACATAGGAAAGGAGAGGATGCAGAATGCAGTCATGAATAGATCATTGTTAGAGAATTTAAAGTACAGTTTTAAAAGCATAGAATGAGAGTAAAATATAGAATTAGAGGGTATGCTGGGGACTGTCCTCAAGAAGTCGCCAAGCTCCAGTGCCATTTCGAATCCAAATACCTCTAGGTCTTATCTAGATGGGAGCTAGGATAGATTGCAAAAAAGATGTGTCGGCCACAAGACAGAGAAAATGTTAATGGCAGCGTGAAGGACTGTGGAAGGTAGTGATAGTGGCATTAAGGTAAAATAGCAGATTGTGTTAATAGAAGAACTTACATATGTGTTAATAGTGAAAGCAAAAATTAAGATCCCCCACTGGGCCATCTGTCACTTTTTGCTTCACTGAGCACTGACCTTTGGTTAACACATTCTTTATCTTAAATGCCATTATTAGCACCTTCTACCGTTCTTCACACTGCCATTACCACTTCCTCTTTCTTATGCCCTATACATCTTTATTGCAATCTTGCCCAGGTTCTACCTACCACAGACCTTCTATTTTGCTCCAGCCTTTCTTATACAGTATAAAATCCATCACATTTCTCCTTCTCTTCAGCTATGAAGAGTCATCCAGACTTGCAATGTTAGAGACCTGCTGAGTTTTCCCAGCATTTTCTGTTTTTATTGCAGATTTCCAGCATCCACAGTAGTTTGCTTTTATTTTAGAGTTCCCCCTGAAGTGTCTCGGTCAGTATTTATTGCTCATTCAGCAACAACAACTTCTATTTATATAACAGTGAACAGTAATGCAGTAAATGCTCCAGGGTGCATTACTTATCCAACACAATTTAACACGGAGCCACATAAAGAGATATTAACTCAGGTGACCAAAATCCTGGTTGAAATAGGGTGGCAAGGTAGCACAGTGGTTAGCACTGCTACCTCACAGCGCCAGGGACCTAGGTTCAATTTTGGCCGTGGGTGACTGTCTCTGTGGAGTCTGCATATTTTCCCCGTGTCTGTATGGGTTTCCTCCCACTGTCCAAAGATGTGCAGGTTGGGGCCTTGATAAATTGCCCCATAGTGTCACCGAGACCAGCAGGGTAAATACATGGGGTTACGGGTTTAGGGCCAGGGTGGGATTGTTGTTGGTGCAGGCTCGATGGGCTGAATGGCCTCCTTCTGCACTGTAGGGATTCTACGATTCTTAAGCAGCATGGCTAGAGAAGTATTGAGGTAGGAAGCTTTAGGGAGGGCAGACAATTGAAGGCACAGCCGTGAATGCAGGAACAATTAAAATAGTGCAAGAGGCCTGGATGGCGAGATCACACATATCTGAGTGTTGTATGCATGGAGGATATTGCAGAGAAGTCATGGAGAGATTTAAGAACATTGATGAGAATTTTGAAATTAAGATATTGCTCAACCGAGTGCCAAAGTAGTCCTGCAGGCACAGGGATGGAGAAGCGAGTTAGGATACCGAGTAGCAGAGTTTTGGATAAGTTGAAATATATGCCAATAACAAATGTTTGGTTTGGGGTTTATTCAGCAGATGATTTGAGGCAGGGGCTGGAGTCATAGAATCCTAAAGTGCAGAAGGAGGCCTGTTGGCCCATCGAGTCTCCACCGATCACCATCCCACCCAGCTCCTATCCCTCTTAGTCCCATGTATTTACCCTGCTAGTCCCCCGACACTAAGTGCCAATTTAGCATGGCCAATCAACCTGACTCGCACATCTTTGGACTGAGAGGGAAAACCGGAGCACTCGGAGGACACCCACGCAGACACGGGGAGAACATGCAAACGCCACAAAGTCATCCGAGGCCGGAATTGAACCCGGGTCCCTGGCACTGTGAGGCAGCAGTGCTAACCAGAGGGGTGGCTTGAAAATTGAGTTTTTGATGGACTTGAAAGACAATTATTCCTTGTATTTAGTCATTGGAAAAGATTTCCAACAAGTGAAGGGATAGGAAGAGAAGCACCTGCGGGTGATTCTCTGGCTATGAACAGATAGATAGGATTTGGACTAGGTGACAGTCTGGTGGGGGAATGTGGGTCGTAGTGGTGGATGAGGGTCGGGTACGTGAAGAATATGATGCCCTGTAAAATCAAGGCTTAGGTATCAGTCTGGTAAATCAATGTTATGTACTGCTATGAAAAAAAACATCTGGTACACTAATTTCCTTTAGATGAAATCTGCCATCCTTACCCGGTCTGGCCTACGTTGCTGTGGTTGACTCTTAACTGTCCTCTGAAATGACCTAGCAAGCCACTCACTACCACCTTCCCTAGGGCACTATGGGATCGGTAATAAATGTTGGCCAAAGCAATGATGTTCACATCCCAACAATGAATTAAATAAATCATTTCCAAACAATTACTGCCAATGTTATTGAAGGTTCTAAACAAACGTACTTCCCTAGCTTCATTAATAACACTTCATTAATGGCGTGGTGGTGCTGTACTGGTAATATTCATAGACATCATAGAAACCCTACAGTACAGAAAGAGGCCATTTGGCCCATCGAGTCTGCACCGACCACAATCCCACCCAGGCCCTACCCCCATATCTCTACATACTTACCCACTAATCCCTCTAACCTACGCATCTCAGGACACTAAGGGGCAATTGTTTTTTAGCATGGCCAATCAACCTAACCCGCACATCTTTGGACTGTGGGAGGAAACCGGAGCACCCGGAGGAAACCCACACAGACACAAGGAGAATGTGCAAACTCCACACAGACAGTGACCCAAGCCGGGAATCGAACCCAGGTCCCTGGAGCTGTGAAGCAGCAGTACTAACCACTGTGCTATCATGCCGCCCTACTGCAGTATTACTGCACTAGTAATCCAGAGGCCCAGACTAATGATCTTTTTGTTATTCATTTATGGGACATGGGTGTCACTGGCTGTCCATCATCCCTAGTTGCCCTTGGCTAGGCCATTTCAGAGAGCAGTTGAGAGTCAGCCACATTGCTGTGGCTCTGGAGTCACATGTAGGCCAGACCAGGTAAGGACGGCAGAACTCCTTCCCTCAAGGACATTTGTGAAACAGATGGGTTTCTCCTGACAATCAACAATAGTTTCATGGTCATCAGTAGATTCCTAATTCCAGATATGTTTTAATGGAATTCAAATTCCACCATCTGCCGTGCCGGTCTTCGAACACGTGTCCCCAGAACATCAGCTGAGTTTCTGGATTAATAGTCTAGCAATAATACCACTATGCCATCTGGAGACATGGATTCAAACCCCACCACGGCCTTTGGTGAAATTTAAATTCAATTAATTAAAAAACATCCTGGAAGTGAAAGCTAGTATCAGTGACCATTACAACTATCCCTTGCCCTGAAAAGCAAATCTGGTTCACTAGTGTCCTTTAGGGAAGGAAATCTGCCACCCTTTTCCGGTCTGGCCTACATGTGATATGGTTGACTCTTAACTGCCCTCTGAAATGGCCTCAGCAAGCCAATCAGTTCAAGGGCACTTGGGTTGGGCAACAGATGCTGGCCCAGCCGATGACACCCACGTCCCAAAGAATAAAGATAAAATAATGAGTTCTAGAAAGTCCTGCGTTTCTGAAAGGTGCTGTATTAGTGCACATCTTGCCGTCCTTCCTGACTGATCAATTCATTTGAACATTACTTGCGAGCTGGTTAAACGAGGATTAGCAAACTGTGTCATTAATGAACCAGCTATAAGCTTGCCTGATTATCATTCACTGTGCACACAGTGTAAGGTCGGTCATTGCTTCCTGCAAAAAGATCTCACTTACACAAAGGGGACATTCAGATTGTAATGATACTCCACATTAATTTTTAATCATGGTAACTAGAATATGTAAAACTAAAATAAAAGTGTGTCTTGCTGCAGGTTATCCTGTTAGATGTTGTTCAGAAGCAAATTTCCAAACGTCTATTCATTATCAATGGCTATTAATCTCTTAACATTAGAAGACATGTCTTGCATTAGTATATACATAGCCCAGGAGATAAATGTATTAATGTAGAATATGTGTCAGGGCAATTATTGTGCATTGCTGACGCAAAGAGTGATTCAGTGAAAGCTGTGCCTTTGATAACTACCCACATTGTGCCTCGCTATTTAATGCTACCCCATACCGAGGGGTGAATATTAATCTTTAGTACTTTTGGCATAGAATTTAAAGTGCTTGGACTATAAGTCAAGAACTCAGTGGGTGCTCACTTGACAGGTTATTGATCATTCAATGGTTTGAAAATCAAGAATCCTGCTGGTCTCCATATCCCATCCCATCACTGCTCCCCCTCAACCATTTTGGCACTCGTTTATATTGTCATGTGTATTGCTGGTGTACCCACAACATTCAGAGTCAGAGGCAAGAATGTTAGCTGCTGAGTGAAGGCTGACGTGAGCATGGGGCTGACAACAACAATCTTGGCAACTCTCTATGGGCTATACTGTGGCACAGCTCCACACCTATCCAGGCATTGGAAGACTTCCTGCAGACGGCCATGATTGCGCATGACAAGGTGCCACACCAAAGGCACAAGATAAAGGTGCACAGTGTTACAGGTAATGTATTAGCATGGATAGAGGATTAGTTAACAAACATAAAGCAAAGAGTGGGGGTAAATGGGTGTTTTTCTGGTTGGTGATCAGTGACTAGTGGTGTGCCTCAGGGATCAGTGTTGGGACCGCAATTGTTTATGATTTACATAGATGATTTGGAGTTGGGACCAAGTGTAGTGTGGTAGCACAGTGGCTAGCACTGCTGCTTCACAGTTCCAGGGACCTGGGTTCAATTCCCGGCTTGGGTCACTGTCTGTGTGGAGTTTGCACATTCTCCTCGTGTCTGCATGGGTTTCCTCCGGGTGCTCCGGTTTCCTCCCACCGTCCAAAGATGTGCGGGTTAGGTTGATTGGCCAAGCTAAAAAAATTGCCCTTAGTGTCCTGGGATGCGTAGGTTAGAGGGATTAGTGGGTAAATATATGGGGGTAGGGCCTGGGTGGGATTGTGGTCGGTGCAGACTCGATGGGCCGAATGGCCTCTTTCTGTGCTGTAGGGTTTCTATGATTTCTATGAAAATTCGCAGATGACACTAAGATGAGTGGCAGGGCAAAGTGTGCAGAGGACGCTGAAAGTCTGCAAAGGGATATAGATAGTCTAAGTGAGTGGACGAGGGTCTGGCAGATGGAGTACAATATTGGTAAATGTGAGGTCATCCATTTTGGTAGGAATAACAGCAAAATGGACTAGTATTTAAATGGTAAAATATTGCAGCATGCTGCTGTGCAAAGGGACCTGGGTGTCCTTGTGCAAGAATCACAGAGTTGATTTGCAGGTGCAGCAGATAATTAAGAAGGCAAATAGAATTTTGTCCTTCATTGCTAGAGGGATGGAGTTTAAAAACAGTGAGATTATGTTACAGCTGTATAAGGTGCTGGTGAGGCCACACCTGGAGTACTGTGTACAATTTTGGTCTCCTTACTTGAGAAAGGATATACTGGCACTGGAGGGGGTGCAGAGGAGATTCACTAGGTTGATTCCGGAGTTGAGAGGATTGGCTTATGAGGAGAGACTGAGTAGACTAGGGCTATACACATTGGAATTCAGAAGAATGAGGGGAGATCTTATAGAAACATATAAGATTATGAAGGGAATAGATAAGATAGAAGCAGGGAAGTTGTTTCCACTGGCGGGTGAAACTAGAACTAGGGGGCATAGTCTCAAAATAAGGGGATGCAGATTTAGGACTGAGTTGAGGAGGAATGTCTTCACACAAAGGATTGTGAATCTGTGGAATTCCCTGCCCAGTGAAGCAGTTGAGGCTACCTCATTGAATGTTTTTATGGCAAGGATAGATAAATTTTTGAACAGTAAAGGAATTATGGGTTATGGTGAGTGGGCGGGTGAGTGGAGCTGAGTCCATGAAAAGATCAGCCATGATCTTATTGAATGGCTGAGCAGGCCCGAGGGGCCAGATGGCCTACTCCTGCTCCTAGTTCTTATGTTCTTATGTTATGTTCTATTCTGCACTACTTGTACCATATATTTGCATATATGCTCAGGTTGTTTGGGGGTGTCATTCGTCAGACTTGGAGAAGTTAAGCCTTTGTTCCCAAACAGCCAACCTCAGACTTGATCAGGGCAACTACCAGGAAATGTGGCGCAAATCTGCTTGGTGCATTTCATATTGTTGCACAGAATCTGTACACTCAGTGACTGGCAATTTGTTGCCCATCCCAATTGCCCTTTAGAAAGTGGTGGTGAGCTCCCTTCATCAACCACTGTAGTCCGTGCAATGTAAGAACACCCACAGTGCTGTTGGAGAGGGAGCTCCAGGATTTTCACCCAGCAATACCAAAGGAACAGTGATACATTTCCAAGTCAGGGGCTCAGAGGGGAACTTGCACAAGGTGGCATTCCCATGCACTCATTGCCCTTCTCCTTCTCGGTGGTAGAGGTTGAGGATTTAGAAGATGCTGCCAAAGGAGCGTTTGGGAGTTGCTCTTGTATACGAGCAATCTGCCTCCATATGCAGCTGGACCTTAGGATGACAAATGGCAGGTGACATTCATGCAACACAAGTGCCAGGTGACGATCACCTCCAACAATGGGGTCGAACTGACTTACCTTGATATTATCATCGGCATATTAGGGAGGCACGGTGGTACAGTGGTTAACACTGAGCCTCACAATGCCAGAGACCCGGGTTCAATTCCCGGCTGGGGTCACTGTCTGGGTGGAGTCTGCACATTCTCTTCATGTCTGCGTGGGTTTCATCTGGGTCCTCTGGTTTTCTCCCACAGTCTGAAAGACCTGCTGGTTAGGTGCATTGGCCATGTTAAATTCTCCCTCAGTGTACCCGAACAGGGTGTGGTGACTAGGAGATTTTCACAGTAACTTCATTGCAGTGTGAACGTAAGCCTACTTGTGACACAAATAAATACACTTTGAACCTTTTTAACTTTACACCAGCATTGAAAGCCCACCATCAACTTCCTGCAAGGGAGGTTTCCATTGAGCAGAAACGGAACTAGACCAGCCATACAAATACTTTGGCCACAAGAGAAGTTAGGAATTCTGTCACAAGTGTCAGACCTCCCGACTCCCACAGCATAGATACATAGAAGCTCAATATTGACGTGAGGGAGAGAGAAATAAATGTTATGCTGAGCGGATTTGATGAGAAGGGTTGGGAGGATAAACAGCAGCATGGCCACTTGTGCCCAATGGCCTCTTTCTGTGCTGCACAGAGGTAGCAACATTGGACTGAAGCATCGTAAATGAACTTTTCCTTTTGGGAGATCATTTGAGCTGTGTTTGCCTCAAAAAACATGCACTTGAAGGAGTAGAACTCCTGCAGAATGGTTTAATTGAAATCTCAGTGTTATCACAATAAAATCCATTATGAAAAAACAACAATTTTTACCTTTGTGCAAAATCAACATTTATCATTGCCTAAAATAATAAAATCTCAGCTGTTTTTAATACAGTTTGCTGTTCACATTTTACCAACATGACGTAGCTTACATTACTGTGGTGAACCATCGTTGGTTCCCACTGGATAGTACTGAGCCAGGGCTGGCCAGCACTACAGGAATGTATATAGGTTACTGTGGGATTGTACTAACGTTGCTGTTGGGTTAGGGTGGGATTGATACACCTGTGTTTGTTACTGTTGTGGCACATCCCAGTCGGGCTCCGCCTCCTGGGAGAGGTATAAGACTCCCTGCTCGGACGGGACCCCTTCAGTCTGGGATAGTGTGTTAAAGTTCTGATAATTCCATTGTTAGTTAATAAAAGCCTTCTTTTACCGAAGCTTCGTGCCTCGTGTCCAATTGATGCGCATCAATTACATATGTAAAGGAAAGGCCATCTAGTTCAGTGCATGTCGGCAGGTTACCTTCTTAAAGTTTATTTATTAGTGTCACAAGTAGTATTACATTAACACTACAATGAAGTTATTGTGAAAATCCACTAGTTGCCACACACAGGCGCCTGTTCGGGTACACTGAAGGAGAATTTAGCATGGCCAATGCACCTAACCAACACATCTTTGGACTGTGGGAGGAAACCAAAGCACCCGGAGGAAACCTACGCAGAGACGGGGAGAACGTTCAGACTACGCACAAACATTGACCCAAACCAGGAATCAAACCTGGGTCCCTGGCACTGAGAGGCAGCAGTGCTAACCACCATGCCACCGTACCACCCATAAACACGAGTCAATGTAAAAAAACAATTAAAACAAAATGATCGTAGTCTGAAGCTTACCGTATACGCATGTGGGAGGAGATAACAGGTGTCATTGCTCATCCAAACCTGATAACGTGTTGCTTTACTGCTGTCTTTACACAAATGATTGATAAATTATTTCAAGATTTGAACTTATGTGTATGTATATATATTTTTATATAAATAAAATATTACAGCACAGCTGAACCTCCACCATCAACTCTATCATCAACAAAGTCTGCTGGTCACATGCTGATTTACATCCTGGTTCTGCGATGACATGTGCACAATTTGCATATTCTCTTAAAGCCATTTTGCAACAAAAAGTACAGTGTATTGTGTCAAATTCTGGGCACTGCACTTTGGAAAGGATATCATGGCATTGGGAAGGATGCAAAGCAGATTTCACTGAATGGATTAAGTGTTTCAGTGAAAGAGAGATGAGAACAATGAGATTGTTCTCCAATTTAGAGCAGAGTCTATTAAAGGAAAATTCAATCAAGGTGTTCAGAATTATAATAAAGTAGATAGCGAGAAACTCTTTCAATAATCAAAGGACGCAGAATTAAAATAAGTCACAGAGGAACCAGAATAAAGATTTACTCAGCAGGTTAGTATGGCCTGGAAGGAAAGAAGAGTTTGGGCCAGTATTCTTATTACCCCATTTTACTGGTGTTCCATTTTAAAGTATACAAGGCCAGTTCAAACCAATATTCCTATTTCCACATTTCACTGTTTTCTTTTCCTCTGGGGAACTGGCTGCAGTACAGTAGTTCACCAAGCTGTGAGAAACGAAGCAAGAAGGACAAGAACAGTAAAATCTCTGATTCCTCCTCCCAAGTTGCACACAATTCTGACTTGGGCACATATTATCATCTCTGGATTAATATCCTGGCATCTCCTACCAAGCAGCATTATGGAAGCATCATGACCACAAGGACTATGGAGCGGCATGGTGGCATAGTGGTTAACATTGCTGTCTCACAGTGCCAGGGACCCGGGTTCAATTCCAGCCTCGGATGACTGTCTGTGTGGAGTTTGCACATTCTCCCCGTGTCTGCGTGGGTTTCCTCTGGGTGCTCTGGTTTCCTCCCACAGTCCAAAGATGTGTGGGTTAGGTGGATTGGCCATGTTAAATTGTCCCTTAGTGTCAGGGGGATTAGCAGGATAAATACATGAGGTTATGGGGATAGAGTGGGATTGTTGTCAGTGCAGACTCAGTGGGCTGAATGGCCTCCTTCTACACTATGGGATTCTATGTTACTATGATTCTATGGCTACAGTAGCTCAAGGAGAACACTCACAACCAACCTCCACAAGACTGCAGAATGTTCAGCACCATTCACAACTCCTCAGATACTGAAGCAGTTCATGTCTAGTTGCAGTAAGATCTGGACAAAATTCAGACTTGGGGCTGACAAGTGATAAGTAACAATTGTACCACACAAGTGTCAGACAATGGCTATCTCCAAGAAGAGAGAAGCTAATCATTTCCTCTACACATTGAAAAGAACAAACATTGTTGAATCCCCATCATCAACATCATGGGGGTTACTTATGACCAGAAATACAATTGCTTTATAAATACTGTGGTATTTACTGTACAAATGTCGGTCAGACACCAGGAATTCAATGACGAGTAACTCACCTTTGACTTCTCAACACTTGTCCACCATCTACAAGGTGCCAGTCAAGTGGATGGAATGTTCTTCACTTGCCTGGATGAGTGCAAGTCCAACACCTCTCGGTCAAGAAGCTCAACACCATACAAGGAAAAGCAGTGCACTTCATTGGCACCCCATCCACTACCTTAAATATTCACTCCCTCCACCGCCAACACACAGTGGCAGCAATGTGTACCATTCAGACACAGTGCAGTAACTCCCCAAAGCTCCTTCAAAAGCACCTTCCAAACTTATAACCTCTACCACCTAGGAGGACAAGGTCAGCAGATGCTTGGGAACCACACCACCTGCAAGTTCCCCTTCAAGCCACACACCACCCTGACTTGGAACTATGTTGCTGTTCCTTCAATGTCACTGAGTCAGAATTCTGGAACTCCCTCCCTAACAGGACTACGGATGTACCTACACCTCACACATTGCAGCAGCTCAAGAAGGCAACTCACCACCACTTTCTCAAGGGCAATTGGACATGGGCAATAAATGCTGGCCTAGCGAGCGATGCCCCCATCCCCAGGGAAGAACAAAAAAATCTGCAAAATGTGTTTGTCTGGTTGAGGGATAAGGGGAGAACTTAAAAACAAGTGAGTACATTAAGTCCAACCAAATCCAGGAAGATCACTGAATAAGTGATTGGAAATACTATATATAAATATACACTATAAAATAACAGCATCCGAGAATAGTAACACCAAGTCATCAAAGGAGACATTTGATTTCTGAAAGGTTATGGGGAAAAAGCAGGATTAGGCTATTGAGTTGGACGATCAGACATGATCGTGATGAATGGCGGAGCAGGCTCGAAGGGCCGAATGGCCTCCTCCTGCTCCTATCTTCTATGTTTCTATGTTTCTATTTCGGGCTCTGAAGATGTCCTTAATTGAAAATTAGCAATTGAATTTGTGTTTAAAAAATAAGGCAGCTTCTTCATTTTGAAAAATTGCTGTTTGGATCGAATATGATTTTAAAATAAATATCTAAATTAGCAATTCAAGAAACTTGTCCATCAGATCACTGTTGCCACTGGCACAGATAGTTTGGTATTTGGGAATATGAAAATTATTGTCAAGAACTCACTTCATTAAATTAGCCAACCGTTAGTCAATATCTATTTGGCTTTATCCTGGATGACTGAGTTAACAGCAGCTGGGGTCAAAAGGCAGGAAGCTCTAACCAATCTCCTGATTGTATTGAGCTCCAGGATTATTTGTTATTCCGTCGACAATGGATGTTTTCATACAAGTGTGACATTAATGTCTATGGAAAACGTGAGTGGTTTGGTGTCTTAAATTGCTGAGCTTTATCTGAAGGAGCATGGAGATGAATTTAACATCCCAAAACAGCGAGGTTGGTGTTCAAGTGAAATGATGAATTTGAAATATCTCAAACCCATTCGAAGCAGGGTAAAAAAACAGACAGCCAATTGCCCACCCAGAAAGCCATTTGGTTAAGGCATTTAACCTCACACTTAACCTGCTGTAGTAGCATGGCCCTTGAAGTGGGAGGTGGCGGGGGGGGTCGGGGGGGGGGGGCGGGGGTATTCCAAAAGCCACATAACAGGTGAGGACCCTATGGATTGCTCTGGTGGGAAGCTGATCCAACCACAGGAGGGACTGGCCATTGGAGCCTGGGAGTCCAGAAGAGGAGTCACACTTGTGGTCTAGTCGTACCTTGTTCTACATTTATTTAAATATTCTATTGTCAATAAAGCATTTATACTTAAAGGTGCAACGAGTTGCCCTCGATCTATTACAACTGCTTTACAGATTTAACCCATACAAGCCAGGTTTCCAAGTTCAGGAAATCCACCAGCTTAGAAGACTTGAAGACTGCTTTGGGATGATGGCAACTGTCCTCACAACACTCCTTGTGGGTCAGGAACAGTAGGAATACATCTAAACCTTCCCCACCTCGAAGCTTACCTGACTATCTTCGATCAGATGCCCCCCTTCCCCGACATGGTGACTTCAGCCAGGCTAATGAAGTTGGCTTGCTAAAGTATGAACTACCTGATGAGTCCCTGTACAAGCGTAAATTCTTTTGGTTCATGGGCTCCCAAGCTTGCCCCTTCTGTAGCCTTGTGGAGTCCATGGACCATGTCTACGTTCTGTGTTTTAGGCTGCACACCCTTTTTGGTTTCCTCAAACACCTTTTACTGATGTTTTGTTTGCACTTCAGTCCCACGCTCCTGATCTACGGGCACCTGGTGCGGAGAGGGGCGGGTCGGGATGCCGACCTCCTCGTGAACCTGCTCCTGGGCCTGGCGAGACGCGCCATCAATAGGTCCAGGCAGCGGGCGATCGACGGGGCCGTCCATCCCGACTGTCTGCCCCTCTACCGCGGCTACATTCGCGGCCAGGTGTCTCTGGAGAGGGAGCATGCGGTGTCCACGGGCGCGGTTAACGCCTTCCGCGACCGCTGGGCACCGCAGGGGCTGGGGTGTATTATCGACCCCGATAATCACCTTTTGGTTTGACGTTTTAAGTTTCCTTTCGACTTTGTTTTTGGTTCGGGCTGTTCCCCCCTTCCTTTTGGGGAGCTGCCCCTTTTACTTTGTCCCTAAGTTAGTTTGAGTTCGTTTACTTGGTTGGTATCAAAAGAAATACCTGATGAGTCCTAATTCATGGTTAAATCAGGGAGCCTCAGGGTCCCTATTTAAAGCAGGTGTGTCAGTCTCCCAGCCTGCCTTCAGCAGAGAGCACCTGTCCGAGATGGCTGTGCCTGGATCTGGAGAAGGTGATTCCTGCTGCTGCTGCTGCTGCTGCTGTTGCTGCTGCTGCTGCTGCTGCTGCTGTTGCTGCTGCTGTTGCTGCTGCTGCTGCTGTTGCTGCTGCTGCTGCTGCTGCTGTTGCTGCTGCTGCTGCTGTTGCTGCTGCTGCTGCTGCTGCTGTTGCTGCTGCTGTTGCTGCTGCTGCTGCTGTTGCTGCTGCTGCTGCTGCTGCTGTTGCTGCTGCTGCTGCTGTTGCTGCTGCTGCTGCTGCTGCTGTTGCTGCTGCTGTTGCTGCTGCTGCTGCTGCTGCTGTTGCTGCTGCTGCTGCTGCTGCTGCTGCTGCTGTTGCTGCTGCTGTTGCTGCTGCTGCTGCTGTTGCTGCTGCTGCTGCTGCTGTTGCTGCTGCTGCTGCTGTTGCTGCTGCTGTTGCTGCTGCTGCTGTTGCTGCTGTTGCTGCTGCTGCTGCTGTTGCTGCTGCTGCTGTTGCTGCTGCTGCTGCTGCTGTTGCTGCAAGGAGGAAAAAAAGGAAAAAGCTGGGTGAAGGGTCCTTCTTTGCCTTCATCGAAGGATTTAACCAAGGAGGAGGACAGGAGGAAGAGTCATCAGTCCCCCTGAGGCACCCAGCCACTAGCTGTGCTCTCTCCTTGGGCAAGGAGAGGGAGAGAGGAAAAGAGAGTGTTTCATCTGCAGCTGGGAGGACAGCACTCAACAAAGAAGAAAAATATACCATCAAAGGACTGAGTTGTGGGGCTGGTGCCCTTAATCATCGAAGTCCGTGCCTGGAAGGAGTGGGGGAAGAAAACAGCAGATCCTTTATCCATCTACAGGGGTGGGGGTGAAGACACCCCCTGGACACTTTTTTTGTTTGGCCTGGAAGGCTGAGGATTAAAAAGTCCCCCCACCCGCTGCTGCTGCCCCAACACTGGCAACCCCCCCCCTCCTTCCTCCTGACTGGGGCACCAGCCCTCCTCGGTGCCCTTTCCTTCGTCCTCCCACCTGCCCCTCCGTCCCCCTCTCTCTCCCTCTCTGATAACCGGGGAGAGAGTGCTTGGACCCTCACCCACCCCACCCTCCCTCATTCCCTCTCTGTCCCCCAGTCCTTGGGCAGAGACACCCTCCCCCTCCCTTCCCTCTCTGCGCCTAAACTGAAAAGGCCAGAGAGGCCCCTTACCCGCCCCTCGTTCCCTCTCTGTCCCCCACTACCAGGGCAGAGACACCCCCCCCCCACTGCCCCCCCCCCCCCCCGCCCACCACACCCATACTCTACCCCCTCTCTACCCCCCTCTCTGTGCCTCACATAAAGTAAGAAGTCTCAAAACACCAGGTTAAAGTCCAACAGGTTTATTTGGTAGCAAATACCATAAGCTTTCGGAGCACTGCTCCTTCGTCAGATGGAGTGGAAATGAGCAGATTTCTACTCCATCTGACGAAGGAGCAGTGCTCCAAAAGCTTATGGTATTTGCTACCAAATAAACCTGTTGGACTTTGACCTGGTGTTTTGAGACTTCTTACTGTGTTCACCCCAGTCCAACGCCAGCATCCCCACATCAGGCCTCACATAAAGGCCAGGGAGGCCCCTCACCCAACCCTCCCTGCACCTCCCACCCTACGGACATTTCTCATCTAAATACGCCCTGCCGTACATCTGAGCAGTCTCGGGGTGGGCGTAGCACCAGTGTTTAAATCATGGCGACCACGACACCGTCGCCGGTGGCAGGGCCCTCCAGGCCCACCTATGCGGGTGTGGCGGCGGCCAGAGCCCCCGCCGCTCCCAAGGCCCTGCCACCATTTCGACTAATTACTAAACAACTCAGGGTAAAGTGCTATGCCAACCCCGACATGACCATCGAGGCATGTGTTCGAGCAATGGCTGGGGTTGTCGGCCCCTCAACCATTGTCGCAGCCTCAAAGATGTACGGCAGGGCCGTATTCTTTCTGAAGGCCGAGCGGGCGGTCCACCTCGCCCTGGAAAAGGGGTTAACGGTGGGCGAGACGTTCTTGGCGGTGGACCCCCTGGAGGCCACCGCCCATCGAGTTGTCATCTCGAACGTCCCGCCCTTCATCCCCGTGGAGCTCCTCCTCCCCCACCTCCATCTACTGGGGGAGGTCAGGTCCGGGGTGGCACCGGTCCCGCTCGGCCTTCGAGACCCAACCCTCAGGCACGTGTACTCCTTCTGGCGCCAGGTATATGTCCGCCTGGCCCGGGAGGAGTGCCTGGAAGGGGGCTTCAATGTCCCCCTTGATGGGACTACTTAGCGGGTCTTCTGGTCCGCGGACGGCGTGCGGTGCCATGCCTGTAAGGAGGCGGGGGATATTAAAAAGAACTGCCCCATCTCCAAGGCAGCCACCGATCCCCAATCCAAGGCGGCCGCAGCTGGCACCGCAGCCCCCTCTCCCCTCAAACAAACACCACCTGGCCCCCCGCAAGGGGAGACCACGCCAGCAGCAGCCGCCACCTTGGCTGCCGGCGGGGGGGGGGAGTGGAGACTCCGCGAGGCCAGAAGACCCCGAAAAAAGGGAAAGGCAAGAAAAAGGGGGGGAACGCGCCCCCGACCCCCTCCACCCCAGTCACACCGGCTGCCGGCTTGGGGAAAACAACCACCTCCGGCCCATTCCCAAACCATCTCCCGGGCCCGTCGGCGCCTCAGCGTCCTGTGCTGGGCCCGGCGTCGCGGGTGCGCGCGCTCCCGGGTCCGGGTGTGGGGGGGTACGCGACCCGAGCCGGCACAGACACCATCGGGGGACGTGATGGGTAGGAAAAAGGGGCGTGGCAAGGTTAAGAGGGGCGGGGTGCGGGCAGCGTCTCCCACCCACGGGCACAACAACAAGAAGAGGCGCTGCCCCTCGGGAGCCGTGGGGTCGAGGGTTGTGCGCCCCACCCCCCGTTCATGTCATCTCCTGCCCCCGCCCCCGCCCCCGCCTGTTTTTTACACCTTGTCCCCAGACCAGGGGAAGAAAAAATTTAAACTAAACACGTGCTGCTGCAGTCCCCCGGACGGGTCTCCCCGAGGCCGGGTGTGAGCGGGGCCCTCGCAGCTCCGTTCAGCCCGGTCGAATTCGACCCGTCCTTCTTCTACAGCTTGCCGGGGGACTGGAGCAGCACCACAATCTTCGGGTCCCTGGGTGGCGGTGGCGAGGAATTTCTCTCCTCCTCTCTGTCCCAACCTTTGATGCTGGGCACCCCCAACGTGAATCCGGAGGGTTCTCCGGGCTTGGGGGGTGTCCAGGCGTTCGGGACGGGGGGGGGGGGGACGGAGCCGCCGCCGCCCACGGACCCACAAACCCAGGGTCAAGAGCCCGAGGGGAACCCCTCCTCCGCCAATCCTGGGGGTGGGATCGGGGGGGAGTCAGGACTAGTCGGTGGCTCCGTGCCGCCCGCCGTACGCCCTGCGGCGGAGGACTCGGAGTCGAAGGGCGACGGCCCCGAGGAGGTAAGCTGCTCGGTGGTGGGCACGGGGATCGTTTCAGGGTCCACCTGTAGCGAGGCGGGGGACTCCCTCGTGCCCCTCACCGAGTCGCCCCTCATCCCCTTTGGGGAACTCAGGGCCTTCATCGAGGACCATTCTGGTCGCCCTGACAGCGTCCGACTGGCCCTCGACCGTTGGTCGGACCTGGCGCTGCTCGTCCGGTCCACGCAGGCCTGCTCCCAGGCCGCGTCGGACCTGACTGAAAGAGAGCGGCGTCGGGTACGGGAGTTCCTCGACGGGCTCGAGGGGAAGCGGACTGGCGCGTCTTGCGCCAGCGCCCCCCCACGCACTTAGATAAGTGGTGATGGTGTCACAATGCTACTGACATGAAGGTGACTATAGCCAGCCTCAACGTCAACGGCAGCAGCGAGCCACTCCGCAGGTTCCACAACTTCTCGGTCCTCCGCGACGGGAAGCATGCGGTGTGCTTCCTGCAAGAAACCCGTACCATTCCGGGAGACGAAGCCCGATGGCTCCTGGAGTGGCGAGGGGGGGGTCTACATGAGCCACCTCACGCTCGCTTCTAGCAGGGTGGCTATCTTGTTGGCCCCGAATCTTCAGCCGGAGATCTTGGGGGTCAAGGAGCCGGTGCCAGGCCGGTTGCTGCACTTGACGGTCCGTGAGGGGGGCGTGGCAGCAAACGACTTTCGACGAGAAAGTGTCCGCTCACCTCGACACCATCGCTGGGGGCGAATGCATCATCCTCGGGGGGGATTTCAACTGCACCCTGGAGGCACGAGACCGCACCGGCCCCTGGCTGCGCACCCCGGCGATGATGAAGTTGCGGGACCTGCTCGGGACCCGCGACTTGGTGGACGCCTGGAGACATCTCCATCCTGGCTCCAGAGCTTTCAGTTTTGTGAAGCCTGGAGACGGAGCGTCCAGAATCGACCGCCTTTACATTTCGAGGGCGCACGTGTCCAGCGACCTGTCGGCCTCCATGCGGCAGGTGCCGTGCACGGACCACCACCTGGTGTGGGCGGAGTTTGCTCCGTCTCGCGTCCGGGGGGGGTCCGCGTACTGGCACTTCGACAACACGCTGCTGGAGGACGAGCGCTTCCTGGACTCGTTCCGTCGATTCTGGGCCGGCTGGAGAAGGAAGCGGGGACGCTTCCCCTCCTTGAGGCTCTGGTGGGATGTGGGCAAGACTCACGTCCGGACCTCTGTCAGGAGTACGCGAGGGGGTCGACAAGGAGGCGGAAATCCAGGCTCGAGGAGCTGGAGAAGGAGCTTTTCGACCTGGAGGCACGTCTCAGTCAGCCCGACGCGGACCCGGCCCTGCGGCTAGAGTACAGGGAGAAGAAGGGCGCGCTGCGGGACCTGCAACTGGTCGGGTCCCGCGGCGCATACGTGAGGTCGCGGCTCCAGTTCCGGGTGGACCTGGACCGCGGCTCCCCCTTCTTCTACTCGCTGGAAAAAGGGCGGGCTAACCGTCAGCAGCTCCTTACGCTGCTGGCCGATGACGGTTCCCCCGTCTCGGATCCGGAGGGCATCCGGGCCATTGCCCAGGATTATTACACCTCCCTCTTCTCTCCGGATCCGTCCAGCGAGGATGCCCGCAGACTTCTGTGGGAGGACCTTCCGCAAGTCAGCCCGGAGGGCGTCGGCAGGCTCGAGGCCCCCATCGCCGTGGCCGAGCTGACCGGCGCCCTCAATGGCCTCGGTCGGGGCAAGGCCCCGGGGCTGGACGGGCTGACAGTAGAGTTCTTCAGGGCGTTCTGGGACGTCCTGGGGGGCGACTACGCGGGGGTCCTGGAGGAGAGCAACGCCACCGGGGAGATGCCCCTTTCGTGGCGCAGGGCCGTCATTGCCCTGCTGCCAAAGAAGGGGGATCTCCGGTGCCTTAAAAACTGGCGCCCGGTCTCCCTCCTCAGCACGGATTATAAAATCTTTGCCAGGGCCTTGGCTTCACGCCTTGGGTCCGTGCAGGACCACATGATCCACCCTGACCAGTCCTACACGGTCCCGGGCCAATCGATTCACGATAACCTCCATCTGGTCCGGGACCTGATCCACCATTCCCAGAGGGCTGGTCTGTCGAGCGCCTTCTTGTCTTTAGATCAGGAGAAGGCGTTCGACAGGGTGGAGCACGAGTATTTGCTCGGAACTCTGCGGGCATTCGGGTTCGGGACGCAGTTTGTCGCCCGGATCCGATTACTCTACTCTGCCGCAGAGTGTCTGATTAAGGTTAATGGGTCCCTGACTACGCCCCTTCGCTTCGGGAGAGGAGTACGGCAGGGCTGCCCCTTGTCCGGCCAACTTTATTCTATATGCGTGGAGCCATTACTGCTCCTCTTGCGGAGGAGGTTGTCGGGTTTGACTCTGTGCGGCCCGGACGTAGGGGTGGTCCTGTCTGCCTATGCCGACGACGTGCTCCTCATGTTCACGGACCCGGCTGACCTGCGGAGGATGCGAGAATGCCAGGCGGTGTACTCCGCCGCGTCCTCCGCCAGGATCAACCGGGCCAAGTGCTCCGGACTCCTGGTCGGTCCGTGGGAGACGGACCCCCTTCCGGAGGAGCTCAGGCCTTTCACCTGGAGCAGGACCAACCTCCTCTACCTGGGGGTCCATCTCTGCCCAGCCGAGGAATCCTGGCCGGCGAACTGGCGGGAGTTGGAGGCCAAAGTCTCCGCCCGCCTGGGTCGCTGGACAGGACTGCTCCGAGTGCTGTCCTACGGGGCGCGAGCTCGCGTCATAAACCAGCTGGTCGCCTCCATGCTGTGGTACCGGCTGGTCACTTTGACCCCTCCCCCTGGCTTTGTCACCGATATGCAGAAAGCCCTCGTGCGGTTGTTCTGGGACAACCGACTGCACTGGGTCGCTACCGAGGTTCTGCATCTCCCGATTGAGGAGGGTGGACAAGGTCTGGTGTGCCTCCGCACGCAGGTAGCGACCTTCCGCCTCCAGACCCTGCAGCGATACCTTTACGTCAAGCCTCCTCCACGATGGCGTGCGACGGCGACGTATTTTTTCCGCCACTTGCACGGCCTCAATTACGACGTGCAGCTCCTGCACATCGACCTGGGGCATATTCCCACCTCTCTGCGGGAGTTGCCCGTCTTTTACCAGGACCTCCTCACGGTCTGGAACACGGTCACCTCGCGATGCAGCTCTCCCCCGTCAGGAGTAGCGGCTCTCGTGCGAGAGCCGCTGCTCAGGAATCCGCACCTCCAGCCTTACGACTTCAGGTGGCTGGCGGAGAGGAGGGCCGTGGACGCCGGGGTGACCAGGATCGGGGACGTGCTGGATGGCGGAGGAGCGGGCTGGATGATCCCCGATGTGCTGGCTGAGCGCGCGGGGGTGACCGTCCGGCGTGCGGCCAAAGCCATCCAAGACCTTAGGACGGTCGTGCTCGGCCCCGAGTGCGCACGCGGTCTAGAGGCGGCGCAGGCGTGCGGTGGGATCCCGCCCGAGCGTTCCCCTGCTCGGACGGAATTTCACATTGGCCCGAAGCCTAGACCTCCCCCCCCCGGGTCAGGTGCCCCACTGCGTGTGCCGCCTCGCGGAAATGCCCTCCGTGCCCTTTTCCACCGCGCGGAGGCGTTTCCTATACGGGCTGCTGCTGCACACCTTTCACTACAGCGTCCTCGCCCATCGCCCGGATACACCTTGGCGGGCCTTGTTGCCGCCGGGCGGCGGAGGTCCCCAGTGGAGGTCCCTCTACGGAGGGATCTCCCCCAATTATCTCGGGGACCTGGGGTGGAGGGTGTTGCATGCAGCAGTGCCGTGCAACCGTAGGTTTTTCCGGTACACGGGCTCCCGAGACTGCCCTTTCTGTGGCCTCGTGGAGTCCGTGGACCATGTCTACGTTCTGTGTTTTAGGCTGCACACCCTTTTTGGTTTCCTCAAACACCTTTTACTGATGTTTTGTTTGCACTTCAGTCCCACGCTCCTGATCTACGGGCACCTGGTGCGGAGAGGGGCGGGTCGGGATGCCGACCTCCTCGTGAACCTGCTCCTGGGCCTGGCGAGGCGCGCCATCAATAGGTCCAGGCAGCGGGCGATCGACGGGGCCGTCCATCCCGACTGTCTGCCCCTCTACCGCGGCTACATTCGCGGCCAGGTGTCTCTGGAGAGGGAGCATGCGGTGTCCACGGGCGCGGTTGACGCCTTCCGCGACCGCTGGGCGCCGCTGGGGCTGGGGTGTATTATCGACCCCGATAATCACCTTTTGGTTTGACGTTTTAAGTTTCCTTTCGACTTTGTTTTTGGTTCGGGCTGTTCCCCCTTTCTTTTGGGGAGCTGCCCCTTTTACTTTGTCCCTAAGTTAATTTGAGTTAGTTTACTATGTTGGTACCTGAAAGAGCTACCTGATGAGTCCTAATTGATAGTGAAATCAGGGAGCCTCAAGCTCCCTATTTAAAGCAGGTGTGTCATACTCCCAGCCTGCATTCAGCAGGGAGCAACTGGAGAGCTGCCTTTGTGCAGATGTAAGGTGTAAATAAAGTAACTTGGTGACGGGACTTTCGCATCCGTGGAGTTATTACACCCCATTTGACTGGGGATCAAACCCACTCCCCCACCCAACTGAGTTTGGATTACTCCCGGGGTCAGAGTTCAGACAACTCCATTTGAGAATCAGATAGGTGTCCTGACATGATTGCACTGGCAGCTGTGAAAGCTCCTTATCTGCAGCTGCATCTTCTGTCCATCAGTGCGGTCAATCAGGCTGACTTCTGGGCGCGGATCCTTCATATTAAAAAAAACATCCTGTAGAGTTAAATCTCTACCACTTGGAAACCTGCTCCTGGCAATTTTGGCACCAATGTTTCCAGTTATCTTTGGAGATAAACAGGATGAAGCCTGTATTTCCCTCAACAACATCCAAAGTTCATAGAATCCTTATCGTGCAGGAAGCGGCCATTTGGCCCATTTAGCCTGCACAAACACCAATCCCACCAAGGCCCCAACCCTGTAACCCCATGTATTTACCTTGCTAATCTCCCTGACTCTAAGGGGCAATTTAGTATGGCCAATCCACCTAACCCGCATATCTTTGGAGTGTGGGAGAAACCGGAGAACCCGGAGGAAACCCACACAGACACAGGGAGAACACGCAAAATCTACACAGGCAGTCACCCAAGGTCGGGTCCCGGCACTGTGAGGCAGCAGTGATAACCACTGTGCCACCATCCCTTGGTGCCCCAAAATGCGCAGGTTAGATGGATTGGCCAATTTTAAATTGTCCCTTGGTGTGCCAAGTGTGCTAGTTAGGTAGATTAACCATGGTAAATGCATGGAGTTGCGGGGAGGTGGGCCTGGGTAAGATGCTCTGTCAAAGAGTTGGTGCAGAATTGATGGGCCGGATGGCCTCTTTCTGCACTGTAGGAATTCTATGATTCTATGAATGGGTGGTTTTGATAAAAGCATCCTGATCTTGCTGACCATTGTTGAGAAGAGCCTACACTCTACTGTGACAAAAGAGTCACAGACAACCAAGGTCAACATGGTCAATTGTTCATATTAATAATAATTTGTTGTTGCTCTTCCCACACTTTGTTGTGCACAAGGCAGGCTTTCATCTGTTTTCCATAGCGAGTTTTACCTTGAACAAGTCGCTATCCTGTCACCAGACGCTTATAGCTTGAGGAGCACCACTGCACATCTAGCATGGCTGTACAGGAGTCTCCCTCACTCTTACTGCCTGCCATTGGTGGCTGTTGGAAGGATTTTGCAGGTTGACACTGAACCTGTTGACCATCGAGAGCTGGGGTGGGACTCAAACCCAGAGCTTCTGGCTCAGAGGCAGGGGTGCAATCCACTGCTCCACAAGACGTCCATGCTTCAGTAACAAAAATAATGTTATTATTGTTGTGGCACTCTGAAGAAGAGTCATATGGACTTGAAACGTGAACTCTGTTTCTCTCTCTCCACATATGCTGCCAGATCTGCTGAGTACAGCACTTCGTGTTTTTGTTTCAGATTTCCAGCATCAGCTGTATTTTACCTTTCTTCTATGATTGTAGTCAATTGTTTTCTGTTCAAGGTGTGACTTGAGAAGGAACTGACCAAATTAATTCCAAGAATCCTCATCTCTCCAAAGGAAAGAGAAAGAGAATCTTTCCAAAACATGGTTTCTTTGTCGGACATCAGAAGCTGTCATGGATATGGGATGTCTAGTGTTAGATGGACAGTTGGATATCCAGTCAGCTTAACAATCTCCAACAGAAGATTTGCAGTCCAAGCAGAGGTTAATAACCATCCCGATGTGAAGAATCATGTGGGTGACACGGTGGCACAGTGGTTAGCACTGCTGCCTCACAGCGCCAGGGACTCGGGTTTGATTCCGGCTTGGGTGACTGTCTGTGCGGAGTCTGCACATTCTCCCCGTGTCTGTGTGGGTTTTCTCCGGGCGTTCCGGTTTCCTCCCATAGTCCCAAAAGACGTGCTGGTTAGGTGCATTAGCCATATTAAATTCTCCCTCAGTGTACCCGGAGAGGCGTTGGAGTGTGACGACTAGGGGATTTTCACAGTAACTTCACTGCAGTGTTAATGTAAGCCTACTTGTGACACTAATAAATAAAAACTTTAAAAACCATAGTGTGGTATTTTGCTGCTCTGTGGTTCTGGACCCAGTTTATGCAGAGTCACTGGTTGGCATATCTTCTACACAAGATAGACAACAAGACTGAACAAATAAGAGGGGGATAGGTTCAGAGCACTGAGGTGCCTCATCAGATTGGTCCCTTTACACGTAGTGAGTAACAAGGCTCAGATTGTGGCTGCCATAAAAATAATACTTTTGAACAACGGCAATGGATGAAGGAGATTGTCCAGGTAATACGTCTCATAGCCCAGCAAGATGATCTTGAGACAGCAGCAATATTGGCATTCCTCATCCAACACTATTCTCCAGCCATTGAACCAGTGACCCCAATAACACCCACTTATCAATTGGATCAGGAGACAGAGAAGGAATTAGTGAGCAGCCATGAAACTGTGATGTTTATGGTCACAGTAAAGATGGGGCATGTTCTGTAGTCAATCTTATTGGAGACAATCACCTTAGTGCCGTGTACTCAAGGTCCCATCAACAATCTGTTTTTTGCAAAAAGAAGCTGTAAGCTCTCAGTGGAAGGATGTTCCTTAATAGTAATGAATGTGCTAACAGAGTTTCCCGTGAAAAATGTGTATGGCATAGTGCTTATCTCATGGAGCCATTCCAAGGTGCTGCTTCACTGAAGCCACGAGAGTGCTCAGACTCTATATCCACCCAGCATCCGTCAGAGTGGTGTGGCAAGAGGAGATTCCATCATGAGTTAAGTGTTTACTGAGAAATTAAGAGATGTCTCTGTTCCATTGCGAAGGCACTGTTGCTGCTTTTGTCTGCGACTTTGAATACAGTTCATGAGGATTGGACACGTCAGTTTAATGCCTAATTGTCCATCAGATCTACACTGGCCATTATTCCCTATGGAACATGAATTCTATATAAATCTCTTGGTACTGTGCTAGGATAGGGATCACAAACATAAAGAAGAAACTTCAGCAAATTTGGCTGATGTGCATCTCCACATGTTCTCAGAGGGGGAGGGTGTTCTTGTTGCCATTGGTTACTTTGCAGCAACCAACTTTGTTGATACCATCATAGCTTGGACGATCTTGTGCTAACTCCAACTGCTCTTCAAATACTAAGCACTTCTTCAATGTTCTGGAAACAAAGCCTGCTCTAGTACAGATACAGGTAAAAGAACACTGTTTCTGTGCTCTGGAAATATGTCCAGAATTAAGACCCCTATTCCATCAACAATGGTTAACTAGCACATTGAAAAAGATGAGGAGAAGAAGGTTGAATCCAGGGTTTTCATATCAAAGTTAGGTATGGGGGTGTTATGTTTACATTACTGGATTAGTAATCCAGAAGACATGATCAGTATTCGGAAACATATTTGTTCACTCTCTGTGAAGACTTGTGTTCCAGAATGAGTCAAACTGTTCCAGTCCAGCTACAAAATTGGTATCTATTGCCCAGCTATGTCCTGTCCACAAAAAACAAGACGCATCCAATCCAGTCAACTGCTGTCCCCTCAGCCTCCTCTCGATCATCAGCAAAGTATCCCGCTTTCTGACAGCATTTCATCATTGGCACAGTGGCACAGTGGTTAGCACTGCTGCCTCACAGCTCCAGGAACCTGGGTTCAATTCCCGGCTTGGGTCACTGTCTGTGTGGACTCTGCACCTTCTCCCCATGTCTGCCTGGGTTTCCTCCGGGTGCTCCGGTTTCCTCCCACATTCCAAAGATGTGCGGGTTTGGTGCATTGACCATGCTAAATTGCCCCTTAGTGTCCCAGGATGGTATAGGTTAGAGGGATTAGTGGGGTAAATATGCAGGGTTTCGGGGATAGGGCCTAGGTGGGATTGTTATCGGTGCAGGCTCGATGGGCCAAATGGCCTCCTTCTGCACTGTAGGGATTTTATGATTCTTTCTATGATTCTATGAACCAGCTCACTGATGCTCAGTTTAGATTCTGCCAGGATCATAAATCTCCAGGACTGATCACAGGCTTGGTCCAAACATAGACCAAAGGCTGAACTCAAGAGGTGAATTAAGAGTGCTTGCCCTTGATATCAAGGCATTCTTTGACTGAATGTGGTATTAAGTAGCACTCGCAAAATAAAAATCAATGGGGATTAGGGAAAACCTACCCATTGGTTAGAATCATATCTAGTACAAAGAAAGATGATTACACTAAGTTCCATTTGTAACTCCTCAAATTAAAAAAAAACCTTTCATGGGATGTAGGTGTCTCTTTCTCGACCAGTATTTGATCCCCATCCCTAATTTCCTTTCAGAAAGTGGTGATGCATTGCTTTCTTGAACCACTGCAATCCATGTGGGTACACGCACAATGTTGTTAGGGAGAGAGTTCCAGGGTTTTGGCCCAGCGACAGTGAAGGAACAGTGATATATTTCCAAGTCACGATGGTGAATGGCTTGGACGGGAACCTTCAGGTGGTGGCGTTCCCATGTGTTTTGTGCCCTTGTCTTTCTAGGTTGTAGAGGTTATGTGTTTGGTAGTTGCTGTCGAAGGAACCTTGGTCAGTTGATGCACTGCATCTTGTAGATATTACACACTGCTGCTACTGTGCATTGGTGGTGGAGGGAGTGAATGTTTGTGGATGTGATGCCAATCAAGTCAGCTGCTTTGTTCTGGCTGGTGTTGAGCTTCTTGAGTGTTGCTGGAGCTGCACTCATCCAGGCAAATGGAGAGAATTCAATCACACTCCTGATGGTTTGTAGATGGTGGACAGGTTTTCTCCCAGCTTTTGACCTGCTCTTGTAACCACAGGATTTAGATGGCTGGTCTAGTTCAATTTCTGGTCGATGGTAACCCCCAGGATGTTTATAGCTGTTCACTAGATGGCTTGAGTGTGGTGCAGAATGATGCCAATCACTATATTGTCTGTGGTATTTCATGGAGGCCTTACTCCATATTTGATATGGAGTGACATCCTTCAAGCTACATAACTCCTTGTCTCTGTCTCTCTCATGGACTCGAGCTAATTATGTCACCTTGAGTTGTCCATTGGATTTATTAGTTTTTAAATTATACTTGTGCACCTAATCTTGTTCCACTCCACATGTGAAAACATCTTCTCTGCACCTACCCAACTTAACACCTTCAGAATCTTACGGACCTCTATCAAGTCATCCCTCAGACTTCACCTTTCTAGAGAAAAGATCCTCAGACTGTTCTGTCTCTCAAACACTATCATTAAACTTAGAACATTATTACCCTCTCTTTTCTAGCTTAGAAAAGGCTCTGCTTCATCTTCTCTATCACCCCAAACTCAAGGCCAGTCTCAGGCCTTGGGCAGGATTTTCCGGCTGCCCTCGCCCCAGAAAATCCCACTCGAGGTCAACGGACCTTTGCATGGTCAATGTTCTACCTGCTACGATTCCCGTGGTGGGGGGTGATGGGAAAATTTTGCCCCTTGTCTTTAGGGAGTCACTGTGATTGGATTCCTCAGATTTTCCCTGGAAAAAGGACTGGGCTTCCCGTCGGCGCGATTTGTAAGTTGACAAAACACATACTTGGAAAGTCGACAATATAAAAATATGCTTAATGTATAATGTGACATGATACTGTCTGTTGCTCCTGAGAGAAGCTGCACATAACAAAAACATAGATGAAGAAATTAATTACCAATGCCTTCCGAAAGACGTGCTGGTTACGTGCATTGGCCACGCTAAATTCTCCCTCAGCGCACCCGAATAGGCGCTGGAGTGTGGTGACTCAGAGATTTTCACAGTAACGTCTTTGCTGTGTTGATGTAAGCCTACTTGCGACTAATAAATAAATAAACTTTAACTTTAACTTTTTCAGCGGAAGCGTCAAATTGTCAACATCTATTCTGGCTACAAACTTTTAGCTTCAAGTGCCAGTGAAGCAGTTGAAGCTATCTCATTGAATGTTTTTAAGGCAAAGATAGATAAATTTTTGAACAGTAAAGGAATTAAGGGTTATGGTGAGCGGGCGGGTAAGTGGAACTGAGTCCACGGAAAGATCAGCCATGGTCTTATTGAATGGCGGTGCAGCCTCAAGGGACCAGATGGCCTACTCCTGCTCCTACTTCTTATGTTCTTATTTTTTAATGTAATGCGTGGTTTGAGGATTCCCCACTAAATTCCTCATGTTCTATTGAATGCAGTTGCAAACCCCTTTATTTTACACAATTGTGGGAATCGAAACTGAAAGCCTTATGTATCAGAAAGAGATATTTATGATCCGATGTATACAGTGTAGTCCACCAGGCACAAGGTTTAAATTGAAGTAATAGTCACTTTGAGTGAGCAGCAATTTAGCTATTGATTTCACGGGATACGCTACTAAATGTCCTTGACTTGCTTGCTGCTTTAATAACCTCAGAGTTCCCTAAAATCAATAGACTACTGCTGCACCTTCAGAGAGATGTTCATCCGATGTTAAAATGCAAATCAAAACTGAACTGCAATTCTCTTTGCGTGCTGGGGCTTTGCTGTTTTTGTAAGTGACCCATAATGTATGTCCGACTTTCATAATGTGATTAAAGAGTGTAGCTCTGCAATCCCCAGAGGGATACAGAGATTCTGAGTCAGAGAGCTTACGGACGATGCGCAACAGATCACTGTGACTAGAATTGGAGATGATTTCTGTACACACAATCACACATTCAAAATGCTTTGCAGAAAAACTCACTTATTCTTCCAGCAGTTTGTCCTTAAAGCTGCATATCCAAAATAGATTTTATGAATGGAAAATCATGAATGTATCTCCAATTGAAGACGCAGGAACCTTTCTTACTTTATGGACAATGACTATTCTTCATTGGGTCCTTCATTGGTTGAGAGGAACTGTGGGATGTCCTGGGGCTATTTAAATACAAAGTCTCTTTCATCACTCCCTTGTTGCTTTCCTCAGATCAGTGGCCCTCACCCGCTTTGATCCGTGAACCACTTAGGTAGGGCAAAAGAGCGCGCAAACCTCCTACCGCTTGTTACCCACTTTTTGTTTGTCACCCCTTAAAAAATAATTCCTCATCCAAATTAATGGGAAGACTGGAGCTACTTTTGATGAGACATGGATGAGATGAGCTGGAATTCTATCGCCACGCCCGCCCTGGAATCGGGACAGGCGGAGCTCACAGAATGGAATTCTCCGTTGGCCTCGGATGGGATTTTACGAGCCCCACCCGAGCGAGGATGTAAAATACCAGCTGTGATGTCTGCTTCCAAGTTGTAAAGCTTCAGTCTCATGTCAGGCTCCACATGCAGCCGAATGAAAGCAAAATACTGCGGATGCTGGAAGTCTGAAATAAAAACAGGAAATGCTGGGAAAACGCAGCAAGTCTAGCAGCATCTGTGAAGAGAGAAACAGAGTTAATGTCTCGCAGAATGGCATTCTCTGTTGGCCTCAGGCACGATCTTACGAGCATTTGGCTCGTAAAATTCTGGCCAACGTTTCAATTCCAAATTTTGACTTGAAATAATACTGTTTCTCTTCCCACAGATGCAATAAGATCATAAGGTACAGGGGCAGAATTAACCATTCGGCTCATCGAGTTTGCTCCACCATTCAATCATGATTGATAAGTTTCTCAACCCCATTCTCCTGCCTTTTCTCCTTAACCTTTGATCCCTTTACCAATCAAGAATCTATCTATGTCTGTCTTAACTGTACCCAATGACCTGGTCCCCACAGCCTTCTGTGGCAATGAATTCCATAGATTCACCAGCCTTTGGCTCAAGAAATTACTCCTCATCTCGGTTCTAAGCAGTCGTCTCTTTACTCTGATGCTGTGACCTCAGATCCTAGCCTCTCCTACTAATGGAAACATCTTCCCCATATCCACTCTTTCCAGGCCTTTCAATATTCAGTAAGTTTCAATGAGCTCCCCCCCTCATCCTTCTAAACTCCGTCGAGTACAGACCCAGAGTCCTCAAATGCTCCTCATACATCAAGCTTTTCATTTCCGGGATAATTCTCGGACTTCCTCTGGACCCTGGTGTCAGACCTGCTGAGTTTGTCCAGCATTTTCTCTTTTTACTCCAAATTCAGCTGACCTGTCTTCTTTGTCCCCCCCCCAACCCCCCCCCCCCCCCACCCCCCCCCCCCCCCCCCCCGCCCCCACACACCCCCAGAGTGTTGAAAATCGAATCTCAAAGTTGTATGTAATTGGGTATGACAGCCGGAACTGTGTCCACTCGTCCAGGACTTTCAGGTTATGCATCGAACCAAAGGTCAGTCAAACTTTTCACAGGGAGATAATGGCACAGTAGTAATGTTACTCAGTAATCCAGAGCCCAGATTTGGAGTCATAGGTTCAAATCCCACTACGGCAGCTGTTGGAATTTGAATTCCATGAATAAAATCGGAATATAAACTAATCTCAGTAATGGTAACACTGAAATTATCATTGATTGTCTGTCTGTGAAAACTCAACCTGATTCACGACTGTCCTTTAGGGAAGAAAATCTGCCGTCCTTACTTGATCTGTCCTATATTTAACTCCAGACTCTTGGAAACATTTGTTGTGATAATGACCAATTCATCTTTTTGCCCGGCATCACTTGGCAGAATGTCCACATCTCATGAACCAAGAAAATGATTTTGTCATTCCATAGAATCCCTACAGTGCCGAGAGGGGCTATTCAGCCCATTGAGTCTGCACGGACACTCTGATAGAAGATTCCCACCCAGGCGCTTTCCTGTAACCCGACACATTTATCCCCATTAATCCCTCGAACCTACACACATCAGGGGCAATTTAGCATGGTCAATCTACCTAACCTGCACATCTTTGGACTGTGGAAGGAAATGAGAGCACCCAGAGGAAACCCACACAGACACGGGGAGAATGTGCAAACTCTGCACAGAAAGTGACCCGAGGCCACAATTGAACCTGGGTCTCTGACGCTGTGAGGCAGCAGTGCTAACCACTGTGCCGCCTTGCCAGCCCATTACTTTGTTACCATTTGTGATAGCTTGCTGTATGCATATTGCTGTATGTATCCATCATCACAAAATGAATACTTGAAAGTACTTCATTAGCTGTAATGCACTTTGAGACATCCGTAGGTCATTTCAGGAGCTATATAAAATAAGTTTTTTTCCTTTCCAATTTAACTACAAAGAGGCGGGGTTTATGGTTCCCTCATAAGAAGAAACCATAAAGGACTATAAGAGAAATGTGCATAGCCATTTGAAGAATGATGGCCCATTAGATAGGAGTCTTCCTGTGGTGAGAAACTGCTCTCGGAATGATCAGTAGTTGGGAATTCACCGCAGCCTGCAACTTCCCGGGCCATGACAATTATTTTCCAACATGTGGGGATGTATGTGCCACTTTGCTGCACCTGAAGCCATGGGATTTGTAGACATTGGTGGTAGCTTACTCCAACGGTAGTAATTGTGCCTCTGAGTTGGAAACCAGTGGATTCAAGCCCCACTTTGGAAAATGTTTGCTTGAGCACTCAGTGTGTTACTGTGAGCTCTGCGTTTTTGGAGGTGATCTCTTTCGGAAACAAAGGTGCCATTTCTTCTTTGAGTTGGCACTGCTGCCTCACAGAGCCAGGGACCCGGGTTCAATTATGGCCTCAAGTCACTGCCTGTGTGGAGTTTGCACATTATCCCCGTGTCTGTGTGGGTTTCCTCCGGGTGCTCCGGTTTCCTTCCACACTCCAAAGATGTGGAGGTTAGGTGGATTGGCCATGCTAAATTGCCCCTTACTGTCAGGGGATTAGCAGGGTAAATACATGGGGTTACAGGGATAGGGCCTGGGTGGGATTGTTGTTGGTGCGGGCTCGATGGGTTGAATGGTCTCCTTCTGCACTGTAGGAATTCGATGATTCTATGAGTGCAATCAGACTCTCTGTAAACTGTACCCACAAGGCGGCAGTTTTAAAAAGTGCTTTTCCTCCCCAAGTTTAATTTAGGTATCAGTATAAGCCATAGGCCAATGCAATTAAAGTTTATTTGCAATGAAGTTACTGTGAAATTCTCCTAATCGCCACAGTTTGGCACCTACTCGGGTCAATTCACCAAACCAGCATGTCTTTTAGACTGTGGGAGAAAACTGGAGCACCCAGAGGAAGCCCACGCAGACACAGGGAGATCGTGCAAACTCCACACAGCCAGTGACCCAAGCTGGGAATTGAACTTGGTCCCTGGCACTGTGAGGCAGCAGTGCTAACCACTGTGCCTCTGTGCCACCCGCATTAGACATCATTTGGTTTTCTTTTCAATTAATGTTATTAAATAAATCCTTTATATACTATAGTGCAGTTCAGCGCAGTTTGATTGATTTGATTGAAAAATGAGTCTATCACAAACAATTCACATTTTAAATCACAGTCACACTCCAGCACCTGTGAACTGAAAATGACTTTTCAAACTATACAACACTATTTCCTTGTTAGATCCCAACAATAGTCAGTTCGATGTAAAGTTAAACAAACTTTTTATTATGTACTTATTTACACTCATTCATGGGATGCGGGCATTGTTGGCAAGGCCAGCATTTATTTTCCACCCTGGGTTGCCCTTGAGAATATAGTGGTGAGCCGCCTCCTTGAACCACTGCTGTCCATGTGGCGCAGGCACACCCTGCGGTTAGAGAGGGAGTTCCAGGATGTTGACCCAGTGATAGTGAGTTTGTGTCTTTGTGTGAAACGATCAAATTTTATTTTTTGGAACTTCCTTGAGGGGTTGCGAAGGAGTACTTTTAGCAGAAACTCATCAAGGCAATTAATTCTCCCTCAATGTGTGGTCAGCTTTTGTTGTCAGGACCTGATCTCAGTCTGATACTTTTTAAAACTGGTGCAAAAGGTCACAGAAATTTGAATTGTGCTGAATGTAATTTGCGTACAAGTTTCAGCGATCCCTTGCACCGGCTGTTCTGATGTTGGTGAATTGTGCAAAGAAATACAGCAGAACTGAACGGGGAACTCCAGGCTGAGATGATCAGCTGAGGCCTTGTCTGCCTGTTTAGATGAATGATGAACAGTCCCAGAGACCTGATTCAAAGAAGAACATGAGGAAACCCTCCCATGTGACCTGATCTCTCAATCAGTGCCTGTAAAAAACACACAATTTGGTCATCTACGCCAGCACTGTTTGTGTTCCCCTGTCATGTGTAAACTAAGTAACTACACATCAAATGCAATTTATTGGCTGAAAATCCTTTGGGATATCCTGGAGATATGAAAGATGTAATGTCCTGCTTTGTGTTCTGTTTGTGATAGCAAGCTAAGAGTTGGCTTCAGAAATTTGACTCAGTTAGTGGTGTGGGCTGTACAAATATTTATCAAGGATAAGTAGAGTTTGCAGGCTTTTGGACATGGGAATTGTACTTGCTTGTAGCAGTTAAGCAGGCCGTGCCCTGCTGAAACCTGGCCACACAGCCAGGGTAAATTAATCACCTTGGCGAGTTTCTGTGAACTGAGCTTATATGCAGGTCTTTGAGGGAGCCGGGTAATAAGAATAGGTGCAGCAGAATAAAGGAACATGCATACAGGATTAGGTCATTCAGCCCTTCGATCCTGTTCTACCATTCAATGAGATCATGACTTATCTGTGACCTAACACCTGCCATGCTCTCTATTAATGCATTTTAGTTCATAAAATACCTGTCAATCTCAGATTTGAAATGAATTTAGCATCATTTAGTATTTGCAGAAGAGCATGCCAAATTACTACCACATTTATGGTATCAACATTTTTCCAAATTTGCCTCGTGAAAGGCATACCTCTAAGTTTTAGTCTGTGCTCCCTAGTCTAGGACGGGGTTTTGCAGCTGTGCTTGTCCCAAAACCAGAAAATCCTGCCCGAGGTCAACGGACCTTTGGATCTTTCCATGGTCCGTCTCCACCAGCAGTGCCCCACCCCCACCCACTATGATTCTCGTGGCAACAGGATGGGAAAACTACACCCCTCGACTCTTGAACCAGTGGAAATAGTTTTGCAGTATTTCTATTTTTCTTCATGAATATTATTACCTTATTTCTGGCGAGACGCTGATTCAATAATAGTTTCAGTGGGATTTCTGGCATCTGACATTTTCCTGTACCACGTCCGCCATTTCCTTACTTTGGTTGACAGTTTTCCTCTTATCTGTTTTGAAGTGGGTCACATTATTCCTGACCACCCTCCCATTCTTAATATGAACAAAAAGTGTGTCAGCTGCGATAACCTTCGCAAATTTCTTTTAGTGCTTTTGTTATAGCCCTTCGGGCTGGAATTCTCCAGTCTCGCACACCCCGCCATCGCTGCCAGTGAGAACAGAGAATGTGGTGCTCAGCCAGATCTCCATTCACAGCAGCGGGATCGGAGAATCCCAGCGACAGGCAAGGTCGGAGAACTCTGGCCCTACTGCCTGTTTTGTCACCACCTTCACCGCTCTCCGCATCTTTCCCAGTATGCTACAATCTTGCCATTTTTTTGTACCTTTTCTTTCAGTTTTATGTTGTCTTCTATCTCTTAATTTGCCCCTGGCTGTCTTCTTGGAAGTGCGCTTTTGCCCCTTGGGGTGTAAGTTGGTTTTATGTCACATTAAGTTCTGTTTTTGAACACCTCCCACTGATCTTCTGTCAATTCACAGAGGAACAGAATTACTGTGTTCAGTCTCTGGGCCAGAATTCTCCAACTTCACCTGAGGCTGGGATTATCCAGTCCTGTTGCTGTGAATGGCGTTTTGGCTGAGCGCCAAATTCTCCATTCTCGTTGGCAGCAGCGGCATGGCGAGTAAGACTGGAGGATTCTGGCCTCCATCTCATTCCGCCTTACCTTAATAGAGAATCTTAGTGACTGTTTCAAGTTTCCCTCTTTCAAATGTTACGTTGAATGTAGTCATATTATGATTACTATTAGATAAATATTCACGCACAGTGAGGCGAGTAACAAAATCTGACTCAATGCATGCTCTACCATTGTAATGAGAAAGTACATCATGCAATGACAGCATTAAAGCTGTCACTCCCTCAATCATTCAGCAAGTGTCTTGCCCAGAGTGCAACTAAGGCATTGAGATTAGGCAGAAGGACAGCTTGATCCTTTGTCTACACTGTCGGAGATGGTATCTGCTAAGAAAGGCAACTGAATCCTAAAGTTGGCCTGGGTGTGCATCGTGTTCAATCACAACTGACTGATCTTTACTCCGAGGTAAGTGCGCATGTGGAACAGTGGGTGAGGGTAGGATGAGATTTGCCTGTGATGTACTGTCCTCGCGATGGTCAACAGCTGCCTGGTATATGGAACCCAACATGCCAACTTGGTTGTGAAAGACATGATTTCTCAGTGAAGAATAACCTCACTCGGGAGGACTGGGAATCCTCAGGGGGTTTCTTTGTTGCCGGGACTGTAACTTTCTGAAATTCAGGTGCTCCAGTCAATGCCAGGCGCAGCAGCAGAGGCTTGGCAGCTTTGAGAAAAGACTCTCTCACATTGCTCCCGTGTAAGTAATCATGCTGTGAACTGCATCTGTACTTGCCCAACAGAGATGGCAGTACTACAAAATGTTCAGCTTTTACAATAAACGACACTAAAAATCACTTTGAAATGTAAAATGGAACATGCACTTAATATGGCACAATACAATATGAATAAACCAATTTTAACAGTAGCTGAAATTTAATAGGTTGTATTACAAGCTAGGAACACATACATGGCTGATGTTACCAAAGTATGAGATGAACAAAAATAATACCGTTTGACAAGAAATGATGAAAGGAACAATTTCTTCCTTCCTCCTTCCTACGTACTTTTAATTAATCTATCTGGCTTCTTTCTCTTTCTGTCTGGATATCTCCTTCCATTTCCATTAGCTTGATTCCGCTCTCTCAACATCTCTGTCTTTGTCAAAGCTGAACTTTGACGACCAACTCCACTTAATGGCTGGCACAGCGACGTTGATTGATCAGCCTTAATCAAGTTTGAGTCCCACCCCATTCATGGTGCAGCCAAGTAAGCTTATTAATGTCATCCGGTAATTTGTCACAGCCCTCCCCAATATTGACTATATCCCTCACTATGAACCATCGAATCCCTACAGTGTCGAAGCGGCCATTTGGCCCATCGAGACTGCACGGACTCTCTGGCAGAGTATCTTACCCCGGCCCTCTCCTCAGCCCTATCGCTGCAACCCCACACATTCCCCATGGCTAATCCATTATTCTACACATCTTTGGACACTTAGGGGCAATTTAGCCTGGCCAATCCACCTAAACCGCACCTCTTTGGAATGTGATATGAAACCGGAGAACCTGAAAGAAACCCACGCAGACACGGGAGGAACGTGCGAACTCCACACAGACAGTGGCCCAAGGTCGGAATGGAAGCTGGGTCCTTGGCGCTGTGAGGCAGCAGTGTTAACCATTGTGCCACCGTGCTGCCTGTGTCACTCGCAAATTTAAAAATTGTATTTTTAATTCCAGAATCCAAATTGTTAATGTAAGTTATGAACAGCCGGAGTCCCGACACTGATCCTAGTGGAACACCATTTGCCACCTCTGCCACACTGAATAACTACTCTTTACTCCCATTCAGGGGCAGCATGGTGGCACTGCTGTGTTGTACCTGTTAATTCTCAGATACTTTCAACCAGTTTACTTACTCCAAGGTTTTACCCCGGTGTCCTTATTTGCAAGATGGACAAAGGACAAACACAAGTAAAGGTTCAACAAGTTTATTAATAATAACACTATTAACCCTTAAATTACCCACATAAAACAAGAGGAAACCCCAGCAGATTCAGGTACACTACTCGTAAAGATGGTTTGGTTAAACTGCAGGCTCGATTTTCTGAGTCCCTCTGGTCCATCGTCACGAAGGTGAGTCTCGATGGCAGCTTCTTCCTTCCTTCCTTCTTCGGTCAGTCTTCTGAATGGGCAAGGCCGCCTCCTTCGTCGAGTCTTCGCTCCTGTGTGTCTCCAAGTGTGTCCCTTTATCCCCCAGCCTGCTTGCCTTTCCAGAAACTTCTCTGGCTTCCGGCCAATGAGGTTCCAGGAGGGGGTTCCAATACCCAGTGGGTTTCTTGATGTCTGCCTGACAGGACACCAGGGTCCGCCCCCAGGTGTCCCATCTCCCAGGAACTTTCGGTGAAGGAAAGTCTGGCTCAATCTGGGCTTCTAACAATAGGCTGGTGCATTTCACTGGGGTGCAATGATCTCCTGCTAAGTATCAGTAACGACCTTTGATGGGTGGTTGATGGGTCAGGCGCAAACACGTTTGTGTATTGTACAATTAGCCTGCCTGAGGTTTGATTGTGTTTGATTTTAATATGCCCAATTCTTTAATTTAGGATGTCCAATGTTATCAGCCTTAAAACTAGGCCCTGTTTATATCACCACATTCCCTCCTCTTGATCCAATGAGCGTCAGCGAACCGGATCACACAATTCTCACCAAACCATCTCAACAAGCAAGTACCCCGAATCTGGGGTTGACAGTATCATCCCTAACCCACAATAGTACCAACAAATTTAAATGAAGTAAAACAATTTAAAAAAACCCAATAAGAAACAATACATCAATCAGGTATATACAAAACAAAGCAATAAACAGTACAAAGTGACAAGTGACTATCCATATTAAATACAGACGGGAGAGAATCAAGGCTCTTGATTGTAGAGCCTCTCCTGATGTCGGATGGCCCTTGCTGAGTCCAACCCTGGGCACAGGACTGATCTATTCCAGAGGAACCCCAACAGCGTTCTCATTACAGACTTCTTTGGCAGTGTCCGCAAGGTGGGAATAACAACCGACATCATCCAACTGACTCCGAATGACACTGAAACCGAACCAAACTACTTTGCAGAAATTCCTTCTTCCATCGGGTGTGAGGTGAACCACATATATCCGGGGTATCGTAGGCTGATCTTCTGGTCTTTGGTTGATGTGGTGTCTGTGGTTCGGTCTGAGATGAGGAGTCCCAGATAACAGAGAAGTATGTAGTTCATTCTGGGGGAGATCAAGGTAGCACCTGTTAATTCTTATTAATACCTGATTCTCTTTTCCTTTTCTTTACTAGAATGTCATATGACTCCTCTTTTTAAAAAAAGACAAAGAAATAAGTAAAGGAATAATAAAGGCCCAATAGTGTCATACGAAGGGTTGGTCGGCAATCAGTGTTGATGGGGTTGAGTGGGGTAAGGAGTTAGCAGAGCGTGAAAATAAAATGTTGGGTATGTGGCATGTGTCCTTGTTGTTGGAGGACTATGGCACAGTATAACAATAGATTCTTCATCCCACAACCAAACTGTGGTGTGTCAGAAAATTATGACGCAGTATAACGTGGGCAGATAAGAAACCCTTTTCAATTGGGTGATGCATGGAGTGAATGGATAAAGTTATTTACAATCTGGACTGTGATGTCCTGATTCTTTCTTAGTGGAGGGAACCTATATGGGCGGGCTTTGGCTGCCAGGTACCCACTGCATTACCACCTCTGGTTGTGAGCGCTGGGTCAAACGGTGCTGGGAGTCCCGGTACCAGGGGCGCCATAGGGGGTAAGGTTTGCGGGTTCCCCATCCTTTCCGTTGGGGTCCCCTGGGCCGGGTTTGGCTGATTCCCCTGGCTCCTCCCCCCTATTGTTTTGGCAAAAATGGCCCCTTGGGGTCTTTTATTGCCGGAACCTGGCATTCATGGGGCTCCCCGCCGTAGGTTAGGTTGTCTGCCAGGAATGTGGGGGTTATAGCTGCTTGTCGGGCCGGTCCTTCAAGGGGCATGGGTCGGGGTCCATCGTTGGGGAACCGCTGAGATGGTCGTGTGGGGTAGTTGGGTGGTGCCCTACAGTTCCGGGTGAAATGGTTTGGTTGCCCGCAGTTATAACACTGTGCTTGTGGGGGTGTATATCTGGGGTTGGTTTTATCTTGTTCCCTGTACCTGGGGTTGGGAATATATCGGGGTTCTGCGCGGGGCTGCGGTTTTCTGTATCAATGATTGGCAGAGGTATATGGGGGTGAGTTTCCCAGTCCCCTGTTTCCACCTCCCCCTTCGTTACACCAAACTGGGGCTGGGTTTGTGTGGATTGGGTTCATCAATCCGTGTTTTGTGGGCTTGGGGGTGTCTGTTTGTCTGACTTCCCGTTCCCACACACGAGTCATTTTGAGGGTGTCCCAGGCTTCTGTGTGTGTATTATCATCGGGATCAAAATTCTCACAGGCTTTCCGACTCCCCTCGGTGACGTATGCTATCAGGGTCCGGATCCATGTGGGCCGGTGGTGTGCATTTAATTGGACTCGACTTAATTGGCCGAAAACCGCAACAAATTGGTTCCATAGTCGGCCAGCATAGGCTGCCGGGTGTTCCCCTCTCTTTTGTTGGCAGTTGTTTAAGCCTTGTACCGGGTCATCCCTGTTGTAGCCTATGGCGGCCAGAACGGCCGCCTTCATTTCTGGTAGGGTTCCCCCGGCCACGTTCTGGGGTTCGGGTAGGGCGGAACGGATGGCAGGACTTAAACATAACAGAATAAGTTTAACCTCTTCTGCCTCGTCTAAGCCATTTAAAACACGATATTGGGTGACCTGGTCAAAGAGAGCATGTGGATCCCCGGAGGGTTCAAATACTCCAATCGCTTTAGCTATGTCAGTGAGCTGTGTCATGGTGTATGGAGTTACATTAGTCACATTGTGGTTCTGTCCATCCTGTTGTCGGGTGGTGACTGGATTCATACAGGAACCGGATTAGTGACTGGGCTTTTTGGGATGGTAAAAGGACTAGGAGCTGAGACTGAGTTTCCCCAGATGGGGGCCAGATTAGGTGGTGCCGTTGGTTCCACTACCGGGAAGGGAGGTGGGGGTCCCCTGTCGGCAGTGACGCTAGCTGTTGCATAATGGCAGGCATCCTCTTCTAAATCCCCCCACTCTACCCCTGGGTCACTCTCCTCTGTTTCGGTCGTGTATGCACACATTACACCCCTTTTTATGGCTAGTTGTGCTTTTAAATCTTTAATCTCGCGCAGGCATTTGGAGTGGTCTGTTGCGCAGGCTGTATTTACTTTTCCTGCTTGGTGCAAAACTTTTACTGCAGCCTGTAGGTCGCTGCATTTTTCGTTTAACTTCCTCTACCTGTTGCAGCGCAGCCTCTCTCTCACGGACAGCATGCTGTGCCTTTTGGCAGGCTTTATCACATTGAGCCTGGAATTGGCTCACGTGTATCATATTAATTTGGTTCCTTTCCTCGCGTGTGTTTTACCTCCGCTTCCAATTGTTGTATGCGCACGGTCTTCCATCGGGCACACTTAAATGTGAGGATGGTTAGGTACACTGCCATAAGTAGGTTTCCTATTACGGCCAGTTGTGACAGAATGCGGACCCATGGGTGGATTTGGACATTTGAACCCCAATCCCAGAGGTCCTCCCATTCAGCATGACTGGCCATAATTACTTCCTTTTAGGATTCGTCACTTGAGTATAGGTAAGGGATCGGGGTAGGGGTCCGGTTTTCACTAAATTCCCTCCCGTAGATTTTACCCAAATTCCCTAGACTGTTCTAGTTCTAACTACACAGTTTGTCCACCTTGTGTTACAGACACCGGGTTTATGGCCCAATTTACTGGTTGAATCTGTATTAGAAATCATAGAAACCCTACAGTGCAGAAAGAGGCCATTCGGCCCATCGAGTCTGCACCAACCACAATCCCACCCAGGCCCTACCCCCATATCCCTACATATTTTACCCACTAATCCTCTAATCTATGCATCACAGGACACTAAGGGGCAATTTTAGCATGGCCACTCAACCTCACCCGCACATCTTTGGACTGTGGGAGGAAACCGGAGCACCCGGAGGAAACCCACGCAGACACGAGGAGAATGTGCAAACTCCACACAGACAGTGACCCAAGCCGGGAATCGAACCCAGGTCCCTGGAGCTGAGAAGCAGCTGTGCTAACCACTGTGCTACCGTGCCGCCCCAAATTAGTCCTTCACTCACTTAAGACTGGCCATCACATGGGGCAGCTGCCCTTTAAATTCAGGCTCAGATGGAGTGTCGGAGAATACCGGGTTGAAGGTTCGACTTCGGAGCAACGTATCACTTCTTATTGAAGTCCCATCTGGGGTGCCACTGTTGTACCTGTTAATTCTCAGATACTTTCAACCAGTTTACTTATTCCAAGGTTTTACCCTGGTGTCCTTATTTGCAAGATGGATAAAGGACAAACACAAGTAAAGGTTCAACAAGTTTATTAATAATAACACTATTAACCCTTAAATTACCCACATAAAACAAGAGGTTACCCCAGCAGATTCAAGTATACTACCCATAAAGATGGTTTGGTTGAACTGCAGGCCCGATTTTCTGAGTCCCTCTGGTCCGTCGTTACTAAGGTGAATCTCGATGGCAGCTTCTTCCTTCCTTCCTTCTTCGGTCAGTCTTCCGAATGGGCAAGGCAGCCTTCTTCATCGACTCTTCGCTGCTGTGTGTCTCCAAGAGTGTCCCTTTATCCCCCAGCCTGCTGCCTTTCCAGAAACTTCTCTGGCTTCCGGCCAATGAGGTTCCAGGAGGGGGTTCCAATACCCAGTGGGTTTCTTGATGTCTGCCTGACAGGACACCAGGGTCCGCCCCCAGGTGTCCCATCTCCATGCTGTTGCTTACATGTAACTGCAGGAACTTTCGGTGACAGAAAGTCTGGCTCGATCTGGGCTTCTAACAATAGGCCGGTGCATTTCAATGGGGTGCAATGATCTCCTGCTAAGTATCAGTAACGACCTTTGATGGGTGGTTGATGGGTCAGGCGCAGACACGTTTGTGTATTGTACAATTGGCCTGCCTAAGGTTTGACTGTGTTTGATTTTAATATGCCCAATTCTTTAATTTAGGATATCCAATTTTATCAGCCTTAAAACTAGGCCCTGTTTATATCACCACAGCTGCCTCACAGCACCAGGGACCCGGGTTCAATTCCTGGCTTGGGCCACTGTCTGTACGGAGTCTGCATGTTTTCCCCGTGTCTGCGTGGGTTTCCTCCGGGTGCTCCAGTCTCCTCCCACAATCCAAAAGACATGCTGGTTAGGTGCATTGGCCATGCTAAATTTTCCCTCAGTGTACCCGAACAGGTGCCGGATTGTGGCGACTAGGGGATTTTCACAGTAACTTCATTGCAGTGTTAATATAAGCCTACTTGTGACACTAATAAATAAACTTAGACTTAAAAAATATGAGAGAATTGATTTTTATCCCAAATTGAATTTCCTCCTGAATACAAAGAGTTTTTTTTGATTGATGAGAGATGGGGATGGCATATCTACGGAGCCAAGACTGAGAGAGTTAAGATATGTATCAGCTCTTCTCCCTTCTCTTCTGCTTCGGTAGCCCCTCAGAATCGAAGGTTACCTGCTTGCACTCCAGTTCGGAAATGACTGATTAGTCCATAGTATTATCTGCAGAGTCTTCAGGATTTGGGTAGATGTGTTGTTTGGAAGTCTGTGCGCTCCTCCATGTTCCTGAGAAAGAATCTCGATACGTTTGTTGTCTCCCTGAATGAACCTCCTTCATTCTGGTTTCCCGTAAGTCTGAACTCTTCAGGAGGACATGTCTAACCTAATTAAATATTAGAGCAGACCGGAGAATCTGAATGTTGCAGTCCCGTTTCCACTAGAAAAGGAGCTGTGGTTCAGCTGGAGGCTGGAATTCAAAATCATGAGGAGCTTTGATCATGTAAATACAGAGAGATCAGAGACACAAGTTTAAGGCCATTGTCAAAAGAAGCAGAAAGGTCAGATTTTTATTTTACATGGGGAACTTATTTCCTGAATAGGCAGTGGAAGCAGATTCAATAACTTGTCAAAGGAAATTGGACAAATACTTGAAAAAGTAATTTTGTCGGACTATGCGGGAAGAGCACGAATGTGGGTGTAAGTGGATAGCTTTCACAATGGACTGAAAACCATCCTTCGATATGACAGGCACTTGAACTGATAATGCAGGGCAATATAAAGGAGTAACAACATTGTTGGCGGGTCCAAGGGTAGTCTCCCTCTTGAGATGCGGCATTAAAATGAAGCATTGTTAAGTTAGAAAGCAGCTTCCACGGTAGCAGCGGAGTTGTCAGTGCTTCAGAATCAACATTGCTTTTTTAAATAACACCTCAAAGAGAAGACAGTCTATCTGATTAGTCATCTCGACATTGTTGGTGGGATGATGCTGCTAACAATCAGAGTCATTTGCTGAGATATTTTGACAACATAATAACGTGCTGTAGAAACACACATCAGATAAATATCTGCCGAAACATGTTTGGATCCATTTTAGAATCACTAATATTCAGCTTATGTCTGACTAGAACCATCCAGCACAAAGATCATTTCATTCAACCCTTCATTTCTGTCTCGGCTTTTTGAAGGAACTACCAATCAGTCTCATTCTACCTGTTAATATATTTCCTCATAGGCTCGCAAATTTCTCCTTTTGAAGTAGAGACCAGATTGCCTTTTGAGAGTTATTATTCAATCTGCTTCCACCAACCTTTCAGGCCATGCACAGCAACTCATAGCATGAAAACAAAAACTATTGTCTTTGTCTCCTCCCTGAGAGGTGGAGGGACCAGTAGTATTGCGAAGGCGGGGAGGCTGCAGAGGGACTTGGACAGGTTAGAAGAGTGGGCAAAGAAGTGGAAGATGGAACACAACATGGGAACGTGTGAGGATATGCCCTTTGGTAGGAATAATAGAGACGTAAACTATTTTCTAAATGGGGAGAGAATTCAGATATCAGAAGCGCAAAGGGACTTGGCATCCTAGTTCACGATTCTCTTCAGGTTAACTTGCAGGTTGATTTGGTAGTTAGGAAGGCAAATTCAATGTTAGCATTCATTTCAAGAGGAATACCGCTGAGGCTTTGTTTGGCGAGACCATATTTGGAATATTGTGAGCAATTTTGGGCCCTGTATCTAAGGAAGGATGTGCTGTCTCTTGAGAGGGTCTAGAGGAGGTTCACGAGAATGATCCCGGGAATTAAAAGCTTTACATATGAGGAGTGTTTGAGGTCTCTGGGTCTGTACTCGATGGAGTTTAGAAGGATTAGGGGGGATCTCATTGAAACTTACAGAATACTGAAAGGCCTGGATAGAGTGGACATGGGGAAGATGTTTCCATTAGTAGGAGAGACTAGGATCCTAGGGCACAGCTTCAGAGTAAAGGGATGACCCTTTAGAACCGAGATGAGGAGGAATTTCTTCAGCCAGAGTGTGGTAAATTTATGAAATTCATTGTCACAGAAGGCAGCAGCAGCCAGGTCATTGAGTGTATTTAAGACAGGGATGGATAGGTTCTTGCGTGATGATCTTGATTGATGATGGTTAGGGGATCAAAGGTTAGGGGAAAAGACGTGAGAATGGGGTTGAGAAACTATCAGCCATGATTGAATGGTGCAGCAGACTCGAAGAGCCAAATGGCCTAATTTAAAGTAAAGTTTATTTATTAATCACAAGTAAGGCTTACATTAACACTGCAATGAAGTTTCTGTGAAATTCCCCTAGTCGCCCCAGTCCCGCGACTGTTTGGATCAATGCACCTAACCAGCACGTCTTTCAGAAAGTGGGAGGAAACCGTAGCACAAGGAGGAATCCCACGCAGACATGGGGAAGTCGTACAAACTCCACACAGACAGTGACCCAAGACGGGAATCAAACCCAGGTCCCAGGCTAACCACCATGCTAACCGCTGTGCTACCATGCCGACCATTTTGCTCCTATATCTTATGGTTTTATGACTTTTCTTTGCCAATCATTTTAATCTGTGCCCTCTGGTGACTGTCCCTCACACACGTTGCTCTTTATCTACTCTATCAAAACCCCTCATAACAGTCCAGTCTTTGTTTTTCTGTCCCTGGCTGTGATGTGAGAGTACGGAAATAACATAGAAACATAGAAACATCGAAAAACTACAGCACAAACAGGCCCTTCGGCCCCACAAGTTGTGCCGAACATATCCCTACCTTCTAGGCCTACCTATAACACTCCATCCTATTAAGTCCCATGTACTCACCAGGAGTCTCTTAAAAGTCCCTCTTGAGTTTGCCTCCACCACCACTGACGGCAGCCGATTCCACTCGCCCACCACCCTCTGTGTGAAAAACTTCCCCCTAACATTTCCCCTGTACCTACCCCCCAGCACCGTAAACCTGCGTCCTCTCGTAGCAGCCATTTCCACCCTGGGAAAAAGCCTCTGAGAGTCCACCCGATCTATGCCTCTCAACATCTTATATACCTCTATTAGGTCTCCTCTCATCCTACGTCTCTCCAAGGAGAAAAGACCGAGCTCCCTCAGCCTATCCTCATAAGGCATGCCACTCAATCCAGGCAACATCCTTGTAAATCTCCTCTGCACCTAACTGTGAGGTTCCTCCAAATGCTGTGGACATTACATTACGTGTGTAAAACAGCTAATCTCACTGAGAACAGGATGTTCAGTGTGAATTATCCATGTGCAAAATATTGCTGCCACATGCATGGTGGAATAAAATCATGTGGTTGCTTCTGAAGTCAGTGAAGAAATTAAATAACATCAGCATAATCTGAAATAATATTGAATAAAGTGCGCTTGTGCAATTTCACCAAGGGTTATTTGAGAATATTGCAAACAAACACCTTGATGGCCCTCAATTCATTTATTTAATCTGGTATTTATTAATTCATGCTACAAAGTGGAATCTGACTAAGAATAGTGGAGAGTTGGGTACAATTGCAAGGCAGTAATTTCACTGATGGATTTGGATGGTATCATTAGCCACAAATGCAAAGTGCCAATGGTTTATGTAAGCAACAACTCAACTGAAATGAGAAAACATTTGTAAATCACTCCTAGTAATCCAATCGTGTTTTACAACATATTCAGTGTTTTTTTTTAACCAAAGTCCTTTTTCCCAGTATTTTGATTCTAATCATAAAAGCTGATGCAAATTAAGACCAATAATAGTCCCCACATGAGAGACAAACCAAATCCAAGCTGACAAGTCAAGACATTGCTTCCCATCTCGGGCTCGATTAAACAAGATCCAAGGTGACAGGATGAGACACTGCATCCTCTCGTGGGCTTGATCTAATACTTCATCTCAGCCAAAAGGAGGACGCAGGTTTAAGGTGCTGGGGAGTAGGTACAGAGGAGATGTCGGGGTAAGTTTTTCACTCAGAGGGTGGTGGGTGAGTGGAATCGGCTGCCGTCAGTGGTGGTGGAGGCAAACTCGATACGGTCTTTTAAGAGACTTCTGGATGAGTACATGGAACTTAATTGGATTGAGGGTTAGAGGTAAGCCTATATATAAGCCTAGGTAGGGAGGGACATGCCTGGCGCAACTTGTGGGCCGAAGGGCCTGTTTGTGCTGTATTTTTTCTATGTTCTATGTTCTAAAAGGCCGAGATGGCTTTGAAAAATTGCATCAGGTAAAGCCTCGGTTTAACCTCATTGTCTAACCTGTACCTTTACTCAGCCTTAGCCTTCGCAAACCACCATCGAGGGCATCAGCACACTCCAAGTGCAATGGGCTGGCCTCGTCCCCTGCCTGATCATGGCTTCACCCCTGCCAGGTAAGTCGGTGTTGTTCGTCAGTGGATTTTTTTTTGGAGCCAGAGTTTGAAAGTGGACATTAAGAATTAGGAAGCCCAATGGTACCCACCTTATTAATTAGAGGTGATGTCCAAACCAAGCACTAGCGTTTGTTTCTAGAGGGATAGAATTGAAAAACAGAGGAGCTATGCTAAACTGATATGGAATTTTGGTTAGACTAAGGTCTGCGGCAATATTCTGAAAGGCACTCTAGAAGCACATGAGAAGCTGAAAGAAAACTGCAGTGAGAGGTCACACATTGTTACAGCCTAACCAGCCAATTAAATTAAAGATTAATATTCCACATGACAAAGTAAAGAAAGAAATATTTCTGTCTTTGTCCCATACCTTTAACCATAGAACCATAGAACCCCTACAGTGCAGAAAGAGGCCATTCGGCCCATCGAGTCTGCACCGACCACAATCCCATCCAGGCCCTGTCCCCAAATCCCTACATTTTACCTCCTAATCCCTCTAACCCTCATATTTACCCGCTAACCCCTCTAATCTACGCATCCCAGGACACTAAGGGGCAATTTAGCTTGGCCAATCAACCTAACCCGCACATCTTTGGACTGTGGGAGGAAACCGGAGCACCCGGAGGAAACACACGCAGACACGGGGAGAATGTGCAAACTCCGCACAGACAGTGACCCGAGCCGGGAATTAGATCCATAACAACTCACTCTTTCAAGTGACATGTACAATGGAAGGTTTACAATAGAGTGTGGTGATGTCCTTCAGTACGTTTTACTGATTTCAAGCTCCTCACTAATCCCTTCTCTTCACATGACATGCAATTCAGACAAACCTGCATCCTTAACCAGGAACTGTAACCTTTGACACATGAGGAGAGTAAATTATCAATTAACTTTAAAATATTTTGCTTTTCTCCCCCTCTCCAATGCCACTGATACTTTTCCAATGTTCTGCTGACATTGTTAAGGGTATACAATAACGTTCTGATTAGGTACACTGCAGATTCACTATGTTTCCAAAGATAGTTGCCTAGTAATGTTCACGTGAACTTTTATTTTATTCCTTTCTCACAGAGGGTTCACTTGACAGCATAGGTATCTCACTAGCAATTATATCAGTATATGTAAAATGACTTACTTCAGCATTTTACATGGCATTACTGACTTCAACATGTAGCCATCACGAAACCTAAAGCAAACAGTAATATTATATCCATTAATTTTGAGTCTATCCTCCCTATTTAATAAATCAAGGTAGCATTTTATCCAATCTATTCCACAAGCTGTTGAAGTGTAAGCTCTGTCTGGCACTATATAGTTAAAAGAGTTTACAATTTACACATTAATCATTGCATTAAAACTCTTAGTGACTGATATAGTTTGTTCAGATTTATCATTACCTTTATCCTCTCACTCAGAATGTTCTTTGTCATGTGTCTCTTCAAAAGCCCTCCCTCAGCTTTGGGGAGCTCACTGCATCATAATACTTCAAGTCATACATCAAGCACCTATAGACTGTTTCTTGGGGCATTCTTGGGATTCTGCCACCTCTTATTGCTGTTCCATAGAACATAGAACAGTACAGCACAGAACAGGCCCTTCAGCCCACGATGTTGTGCCGAGCTATATCTGAAACCAAGATCAAGCTATCCCACTCCCTATCATCCTGGTGTGCTCCATGTGCCTATCCAATAACCGCTTAAATGTTCCTAAAGTGTCTGACTCCACTATCGCTGCAGGCAGTCCATTCCACACCCCAACCACTCTCTGCGTAAATAACCTACCTCTGATATCCTTCCTATATCTCCCACCACGAACCCTATAGTTATGCCCCCTTGTAATAGCTCCATCCACCCGAGGAAATAGTCTTTGAACGTTCACTCTATCCATCCCCTTCATCATTTTATAAACCTCTATTAAGTCTCCCCTCAGCCTCCTCCGCTCCAGAGAGAACAGCCCTAGCTCCCTCAACCTTTCCTCGTAAGACCTACCCTCCAAACCAGGCAGCGTCCTGGTAAATCTCCTCTGCACTCTTTCCAGCACTCCAGTGTTGACATCTGTTGTACTGGCCAGGTAAACTCATGATACTTTCACCCTCATTCTGCCGGTCTTCAATTATTCAATTATATTACTGGTGCTTGTTCAGTGTCCAGACCAGTCAATATCTGACAATCATTGAGTCTCTGTTCTTTGTGCCACCATAGAATGCCCTATTTGTCCAAGAACACTGAAGGAAATAACTGTTTATCCAAGAATCTTTACAGGGCAGCAGACATCTGATCCAACAGGGTCCTCTGCTCCAAGAACCAAACATCACTTAGAGCCAGTATAGGGCACTTGAGCACAATCCAGAAATGTAAATGCTAACACTGATCCAGGGATCACCAAGTTGAAGTTTGGCAATCTGTCAAAATTTATGATATATTCTATCACAGAATGATCATTTGTTTTCTGAACTCTATCATACTTTGACCATGCCTCTTCAGCAGTGAAATGATCATTTTGCTGATAAATTTCATCCACAAACTGTAATAGAAAGTCCAAACATGAAATTCTTCTGATTTTACATCTTGTCGGGAGTAATAATACCAGCGCCATACCTGCTTATCTCTTTGGAAAGGAGTTAACCCATGAACACATATCCATGTGATTCACCCACTGGTCATTTGGTTTAGACTCGAGCAACATCAGAGGATAATCATATCCCAACAACTTATTTAAATGGTAAAAGATTGCAGCATGCTGCTGTGCAGAGGAACCTGGGTGTCCTTGTGCAAGAATCACAAAAAGTTGGTTTGCAGGTGCAGTAGGTAATTAAAGACAAATGGAATTTTGTCCTTCATTGCAAGAGGGATGAAGTTTAAAAAATAGTGAGGTTATGTTGCAGCTGTATAAGGTGCTGGTGAGGCCACACCTGGAGTACAGTGTACAGTTTTGGTCTCCTTACTTGAGAAAGGATACACTGGCACTGGAGGGGGTGCAGAGGAGATTCACTAGGTTGATTCCGGAGTTGAGAGGGTTGGCTTATGAGGAGACACTGAGTAGACTGGGGCTATACTCATTGGAATTCAGACGAATGAGGGGAGATCTTATAGAAACATATAAGATTATGAAGGGAATAGATAAGATAGAAGCAGGGAAGTTGTTTCCACTGGTGGGTGAAACTAGAACTAGGGGGCATGGCCTCAAAATAAGTGGGAGCAGATTTAGGATGGAGTTGAGGAGGAATTTCTACACACAAAGGGTTGTGAATCTGTGGAATTCCCTGCCCAGTGAAGCAGTTGAGGCTACCTCATCGAATGTTTTTAAGGCAAGGATAGATACATTTTTGAAAGGTAAAGGAATTAAGGGTTATGGTGAGCGGGTGGGTAAGTGGAGCTGAGTCCATGAAAAGATCAGCCATGATCTTATTGAATGGCTCGAGGGGTCAGATGGCCTACTCCTGCTCCTAGTTCTTATGTTCTTATATCATTGGAATTCAGAAGAATGAGGGAGGATCTTACAGAAACATATAAGATTATGAAGAGAATAGATAAGATAGAAGCAGGGAGGTTGTTTCCAATTTCGGGTGAAACTAGAACTAGGGGGCATAGCCTCCAGATAAAGGGGAGTAGATTTAGGACTGAGATGAGGAAGAACTTCTTCGTCCAATGGGTTGTGAATCTGTGGAATTCCCTGCCCAGTGAAGCAGTTGAGGCTACCTCATTGGATGTTTTTAAGGCAAAGTTGGATAGATTTTTGAATAGTAAAGGAGTTAAGGATTATGGTGAATGGGCGGGTAAGTAGAACGGAGTCCACAAAAAGATCAGCTATGTTCCTACTGAATGCCGGAGCAGGCTCGAGGGGCCAGATGGCCTACTCCTGCTCCTAGTTCTTACATTCTTATTTTACAATGACTACGAGGATTGTAATTTTCCGTCTACAAATGTTTTACTTAGCTTCCAACTTTCACTCGCAGGCAACCATCCACGGCTACCATGTTGCAATCCAGAAAGGCATTTGGTGAAATATAGAACTAAAACCCATACGCAGAAGCATTTCTTTAGAAAGTTACATATTGCAAGCACCTGCTAACACTAACCAGGACAGTTTCTGTATGTGTTAATTTATGGGACTCAGCCAGCATTCCTGGTTAATGGTCAGCTCCTGCTTAAGATTAATATACAATTAAAATATGCATCAAGAAAAATTGAACGGGCTGGGATTCTTTCTTCTGTAAAAGAGAAGGCCAATGTGGTGACCTGATGGAGGTCTTTGTGATTACGAAAGGGTCTGATAAATTACATATCGAGGGGATGACTCTACTTGCAGGTGAGATCAGAACTCAGGGCCACACATGTAAGATATGGGCGCAGTCTTACTGCCTGTTCATGGCATGCTTCCACTGCAGCGAGGTCGGAGAATTTGGTGGCAGCCAAATCTCCATTCACTGTGGTGGGATGGGAAAAGAATGGTGGTATGATTCCGGTCATAATATGTGACATCATCACTATTAAATCCAATAAGGAATTCAGGAGACAATTCATTACTTAGAGAGTATGAGGGGGGAACTGTGGTACTTATTACCACAAAAGCAGTTGTGGTGCACACCATAGATGTATTCAAGGGGGAGTTAGAGAAATGTATGAGGGAAAAGGACTGGAAGGCTATGCTGATATGGAATAGGTGAAGAATGATGGGTTCAGACTTCTGTGGATTATAAACACAGGCATATATTTGTTGAACCAGGCAGCACGGTGGCACAATGGTTAGCACTGCTGCCTCACAGCTCTAGGGACCTGGATTTGATTCCGGCCTTGGGTAGCTGTCTGTGTGGAGTTTGCACATTCTCCTTGTGTCTGCGTGGGTGTCCTTCGGGTGCTCCAGTTTCCTCCCACAGTCCTATGATGTGCATGTTAAGTGGATTGGCCATGCTAAGTTGCCCCTGACTGTCCCAAGATGTGTTGGTTGGTTGGATTAGCCATGGGAAATGTATGGGTTTATAGGGATAGGGCGGGGAAGAGTGCTTGGGTAAAATACTCAGATGGAGTTGTTGCAGACTTGATGCACCAAATGGCCTCTTCTGCACTGTAGAGATTCTATGAGAATGATTGGTACCTGTATTGTACATTCTATGTAGGAAATATAACATCCGCATACTTGAAGAGACACTCCAACACCTCTCTCATCTCCAGCATAGGATATAACAGAAATTGGGTCATCTCTGGCCTCTAATCTCTCTCTCACCACTTTAGCACTGAAACCACAACAGGCTGAATAACGATCATTGTATAAGATGTGCCATTTGCTGTTTAATGGGACTGCTACATTTCCTCAGTGTACAGGGGCTTGATCAACACTGTTGCTTTTCTCAGCAGCATTGTTTAACTCTTATCTGACACCAGTGGAGGGGGTCTTGTGGCACAGTGGGTGGTATGCATACCTCCAAGCAAGAAGTTCCCATTCCCCCTCCAGGACTTCATAACGTGGCCAGACACTTGCATGACAAGGGGAGAGAATGGGAGCATCTCCTGGTCAGCCAGTGAGGCAGAACAGTGCCTCTCAAACCATGTATAGCTTCCTGCTTTGGACCATTCTGGGGAAAACAAGCTACAAAAAGAGATGTATGTGCTTTGTCTGCTTTATGTATCATCAGACATGGGAAGAAGGATGTCAATTATTGAGAGATTTTTTTTTCATTCTCTTCTCTTTTATAGACAGCACTCTGGTAAATTACACACCATGATCGTCCTCCTATTCATCTGAACTTGTCATTCAATGTACTCTTACCCAACCTCTCCCCCTTCCCTACATTGTCACCATGTTAAAATCAATCCTCACTCGCATTAAGTCCTGTGGTAAAGAATTAGTTACGCTGGGATCTGCAGTTACAGGGAGAATTCATAACCAGTCATTATCCCGGTTGCAATTTGGACTCTGCAGAGAGAGAATTCTTTCACTGAGGGATTTTCACTGAGCTTTCAATAATGGTGTTTAGAAAAAAAAATAAGATACTGATAATGCAGCGAGACTGGAGAAGCTGGAGTTGTTCTCCTTGAAGCAGAGAAGGGTAAGAGGGGATTTAATAGGGGTGCTCAGGATTATGATTGCTTTGACTGAGTAAATAAAAAGAGAAGTCGTTTCCAGTGGCATGCGTGATGATAACCTGAAGGCACGGATTTCAGGTAATTGACAAAACAACCAAAAGCAACACAGAATTGTGTTTTAAAACAGTAAGAATTATGATCTGGAATACACTGTCTGAAAGGGTAATGGAAGAAGATTCAACGCAAACTCCCAAAAGGGAATTAGATAAATACTTGAAGAGAAAATAGCATTGCAGGTCTATGAGGAAAGAATGGGGGAGGTCTATGAGGAAAGAATAGGCGGCACGGTAGCACAGTGGTTAGCACTGCTGCTTCACAGCTCCAGGGACCTGGGTTCGATTCCCGGCTCGGGTCACTGTCTGTGTGGAGTTTGCACATTCTCCTCGTGTCTGCGTGGGTTTCCTCCGGGTGCTCCGGTTTCCTCCCACAGTCCAAAGATGTGCTTGATTGATTGGCCATGCTAAAAAAAATTGCCCTTAGTGTTCTGAGATGCGTAGGTTAGAGGGATTAGTGGGTAAATATGTAGGGATATGGGGGTAGGGCCTGGGTGGGTTTGTGGTCGGTGCAGACTCGATGGGCCGAATGGCCTCTTTCTGTACTGTAGGGTTTCTATGATTCTATGATTCTATGAGTGCAATATTTGAAGAGCTCCATCAAAGAGTCACCATGTGCACAATGGACCGAATGGTCACCTTCTATACTGTTTCATTCTCTGATTCTAATATGGGATAGATAATAGGATTGGTACAAATAAACTACTTATTTTCGTGGAGGGATCCAGGGCAAGGAGGGGTGACCTTAAAATTTGAGGTAGCTCATATAGAAATAAAATTGTGATGCAATTCTTCAGACAAAAAATGGTGGGAATATGGAACTCTTCACGAAAAAGTTTAAAGTTTATTTATTAGTATCACAACTAGGCTTACATTAACACTGCAATGAAGTTACTGTGAAAATCCCCTTGTTACCACACTCCGGCGCCTGTTCGGGTACACTGAGGGAGAATTTAGCATGGCTAATGCACCTAACCAACACGTCCTTTGGACTGTGGTTAGCCCCCTAAGGAAACACATGCATACACAGGGAGAACGTGCAAACTCCACACAGTGACCCAAGCCAGGAATTGAACGCAGGTCCCTGGCACTGTGAGGCTTCAGTGCCAATGACTGTGCCACCATGCTGCCCTAAGGCTGTGGATGCTGGATCAACCGAAATCCTCCAAAGTGAGGTAGATAGATTTTTTTTGTTGGGTTATGGTATCGGGGAAAATTGAAGCAAGGCAGATAAATGGAATTGAGTTTCGAATTAGTCACAATCCAGCACTTTTTCAATCTTCATTCAATGAAATCCAAACCTGACCATCTTGTCTTCAGTTTCCATACCTTCTCACCTTTAACATGCTCCTCAAAACTTATCTTTTGAGCAAATGTTTAGTAATCTGGCACAGTGCCGGTTTTTGTCTGATTATGCTGTTGTGAAGTACTTTTGGATGTTTTATCATTTTGAAGTCACCCTTAAATACAATTTATTGTTATCATGCACAATAAGTCAGGCTTGTTCATTTTATTGTGTTAGACCTGCGCTTTGACGCTGGGTCAAAATCCTGGGATTTCTTCCCTAATGGCCTCATGGGTCAAGATGTGGAGATGCCGGCGTTGGACTGGGGTGAACACAGTAAGAGTTTGTTTGAGAGCAGATTTCCATTCCATCTGACGAAGGAGCAGCGCTCCGAAAGCAAATGGTATTTGCTACCAAATAAACCTGTTGGACTTTAACCTGGTGTTGTTAAAACTCTTACCCGTGGTCAACCCAGAGCAAGTTGTGGCCAAACAGGCCATCTAAAATGGCGATTTGTAAAGCACTCTGGGACAATTGGGCAAGAAGTAAAACAGCAGGCTGTAGCCTAAAAGACAGATAAACAGGCTGCAACCCAGACAAGTGAATACACAGGATATGGGTCATCTCCAGGACAAAAGAGACTTTCTGGTCAAACTGGGTTGTTTACCAGACATAAGGGCGCCGTAACACCTTATTTGGGAGGGAGGTGTGAACCCTACGTGTCCCCAGCACCTGCAGACATGGCCGTTGGGGACACATCCAGAGACTGGTGTGGCAGCACCCGATTGGACTTTATCGATCAGGGTGATCATGTCCTGATCGATTGATTGGCAATGGCCAAAAGGAGCACGAAACCCAACGGGGTATAAAGGGTGCTGCGCAACCAAGAATCTCTCTCTCTCTCTCTGACCCCACGAACGAGCTACAACACCGGTGACCATCGCCAGCGACGACCAGCACGAGGAGAGCCACCACACCCGAGAAGGAAGGAAGACCGGAGCCAGAGTGCCAGACCAGACCAAAGGACCAGGCTACGTAGAGGACGACCGAGACCAGCGCACAGATAAAGGCCAATATCTGCTTGGGTACTTGCCAGTCACGCAAAGTTGTCAAGGTCTTGTATAGGACTTGAACTCTAGTATTTTCTGTAAGATAACTTATTGTTGGTTGGGTGGGTGATTATTGATTGTGTGTCTTAAATAAATATTGGTTGTACTAACAAGACGTCTACTCGCAGTTATTTGTCCACCGTATAAGGGTTAAAACAGACTGTGCGGCAGGCACAACAATTGGCGACTCCGCCGGACATCGACAAGAAGTAACTTTGTTGCTCCGATATCGAATCCCGCAGAATCTATATTGAACGATTATTTAAAACTCAGAGCCAACAGGTGTAAACTCCTTATTGGACAAATAACTGCTTTCGGGAAATTGTTTATTGTGCATGTATTGTTACTAACAAGGAGGATAGGGTAAACTCTGTAGGTTTGCATTAGAATCCGGAGGGATTAGGACCGGAACATAACCCAAAACCGTACCCGCTGTACGATCAACTCCCTACTCCTTGTCATTGAATATAGAATGGCAGGAAACAGCACAGAGACAGAGAAATGTCCCGTATGGGAAACAAAAATCATGGAATTTAGTAAGAAGAAAGAGTGGCCCCTATGGGCAGAATCTTGTGCCAATACTGAGACGGGACCGGGATCCCGAGGGCAGAAGTATTGGGATGATCTAAGGAAAGTTCAGGGAAAATGGGCAGACAAAAGTGAGAAAGAAATTGCCATTGTGAGCTGCTTAGAACAGCTGTTAGGAACAGAAAAGGAGTTAAACACAGTTTGTAAGGAACTGGAGGAATCGGAGCGAGCACAGGAGGAAAAGGAGAAGGAGATTAAGAAACTAAAGGAACAACAGCAGGAGAGGATAGAGCAGAGAGGTGGATGAATTAAGGAGAACCAATCTGGCAAATTTATTCCATCTGGGCAATTTTCAAACCCAGTATGAGAGAGCCTACCAAGACGCCCAGCGCGCTGCCGTGGCCAAAGGTGAAGCTGAGCAGGCAGTAGCACGATTGGAAGCTAAGTGCACTGATCTCCAGGCGGCAATAAAAGCGCTACATCAAGCCAGTAAAGAACCGAGACAGGCAACCGCTGACCACTCCAAATGCCAGCAAGAAATTTCACGGCTGGAATCCCTATTATCGGTTCAGAATGGATTTATGTGAACCTTCGGGACAGTAGAGGAAGAGGAGATAGAGAATGCGGATTGGGGAGAGTTAAAGGAGAATGCTAGACTTTACGTTACGCAAACAAAGGATTGGAGTCCACCATCATCTCTCCCAGGGGAAGTCATACTCACTGCACCCCCAGATTCACCTCCAGGGTAGGAGAGCCTCAGGGCCCAGCTGTTACATATACAACCCTGTTTACGGTGGCACAATTGCCCGAAATCGCAAATAAGATCACAACCTTTGAGCCTTCGGCTGATCCACACAGTTTCTTTGAGGATGTTAGGCAGCAGAAGATAATGCATGGGCTAGATGAGGTGAAGCTGATAGTCATCTGCTTCAGCAAGTCCGTACGGTCTGCCCTGCCAGCCCCTCAAAATGTCGGGGAAGGAACCTTAAACAAAATTAAGGAAGCGATATTGACCGCGGTAGGGTTTAATAAAGGGGATCCTGTAGATGGGTTAAATAAATGCAGTCATGATGTGGAGATGCCGGCGTTGGACTGGGGTGAACACAGTAAGAAGTTTAACAACACCAGGTTAAAGTCCAACAGGTTTATTTGGTAGCAAATACCATAAGCTTTCGGAGCGCTGCTCCTTCGTCAGATGGAGTGGAAATCTGCTCTCAAACAGGGCACAGAGACACAAAATCAAGTTACAGAATACTGATTAGAATGCGAATCCCTACAGCCAGCCAGATCTTAAAGGTACAGACAATGTGAGTGGAGGGAGCATTTAAACACAGGTTAAAGAGATGTGTATTGTCTCCAGACAGAACAGCTAGTGAGATTCTGCAAGTCCAGGGGGCAAGCTGTGGGGGTTACTGATAATGTGACATAAATCCAACATCCCGGTTTAGGCCGTCCTCATGTGTGCAGAACTTGGCTATCAGTTTCATAGAATCCCTACAGTGCAGAAGGAGGCCATTCGGCCCATCGAGTCTGCACCGACCACAATCCCACCCAGGCCCTACCCCCACATATTTTACCCGCTAATCCCTCTAACCTACGCATCTCAGGACTCTAAGGGGCAATTTTTAACCTGGCCAATCAACCTAACCCGCACATCTTTGGCCTGTGGGAGGAAACCGGAGCACCCGGAGGAAACCCACGCAGACACGAGGAGAATGTGCAAACTCCACATAGACAGTGACCCGAGCCGGGAATCGAACCCAGGACCCTGGAGCTGTGAAGCAGCAGTGCTAACCACTGTGCTACCGTGCCACCCTCCACTGTGCTACCGTGCCACCCGTACCGAGTTTCTGCTCAGCGACTCTGCGCTGTCGTGTGTCGTGAAGGCCGCCTTGGAGAACGCTTACCTGAAGATCCAAGGCTGAATGCCCGTGACCGCTGAAGTGCTCCCCCACAGGAAGAGAACAGTCTTGCCTGGTGATTGTCGAGCGGTGTTCATTCATCCGTTGTCATAGCGTCTGCATGGTTTCCCCAATGTACCATGCCTCGGGACATCCTTTCCTGCAGCGTATCAGGTATACGCTCGAGATTGTAGGAGGCTCCCGCCATCATATACACGGTCCCCGAGACTACCAGGACCACCGGCTCCACCAGTTAGGGCAGCTCCTAGGTATGAGAGAGAGCACCGCCCACCACCGATGGAAGGTCCCGGTCACCCCATGCATACTGTAAGCACGAGCCCATCACTGTATCCAACTGTCCCCCGCCTATGGAACCCTAGATTGACGGTGCCCGGCCTCCTCAACCTGGATCTGTAGCACCAGGTGGGATAGCGTAGGGAGACCCCTAGTTAACGGCGAGGTAAGAGGCCACCGTGTAGAATTCCTTTGGGATACCGGAGGCTCCCGAACTACCCTGAATGTATTAACATTAAAAACAGACATCCCTTGGCCAACTACGGGCACAATTACACTCAGTGGATTCACAGGACACATGCAGGAGGGACGCATTACAAGCCCTGTACAGGTCCGTCTCGGTAACATGGTGTGTGACCATCCGGTGGTGTTAGTTGACCTTCCCCCAAACACTGAACACATCCTGGGTCTGATTATATGAATAAATGTAATCTTTCATTCCATCCAGCTGATCAATGCATTTGGCAGATGGCTACGATCAGCAGAGCGCCATCGATCATTTCAGTCGGGACATATGCTAATAGGGTTAGCACAATAGGGGAATTCTGGTTTGATCCCTTAACGATTAGCAGTGATCCAGCCATCAGGGAGGTGCTTCAAAGAAACAATGGGGTGTTTGCACGGCATAAACATGATTGTGGCCAGATACCTGGGGAGGTGTTAATTGAAGGGCCGGATCCGAAACCACAGAGACAATACGGTTTCCCCAGACAGGCAGAGGGGGAGGTGGACAAAGTAATTGATAGTCTATTACAGCAGGGGGTGTTGAGACGAGTGGCATCCACAATAATGCGCCGATATGGCCTGTGAAGAAGGTAGATGGATCATGGAGGTTAACGGTCGACTACCGGGAATTAAATAAGGTTACCCCACTCACGGCCCCCTCAGTAGCCACAAACCCCATCACCATGATGAGACAGGGAGCCCAGGCAAAGTTTTTCACGGTACTAGATATTAGTAATGGTTTCTGGTTCATCCCTTTAAACCGGTCTTGTTAGTACAAGTTTGCCTTTACCTTCCAAGGACAGCAATACACTTGGACTTGCCTACCACAGGGCTTCCATAATTCCCCGTCCATCTTTCACAGGTGACTAGCTACCGGGCTAGAAAAGTTTTCCCGACCCGAGTGCTTGGTCCAATATGTAGATGATTCATTGTTACAGACTAACACCAAAGAGGAACATATAACATTGCTGGATGAATTACTGCACTGCTCCACTCATTAGGCTGCAAATCAACCCGAAAAAGACCCAGATTTTGCACCCCAAGGTTATATACCAGGGTACAGTGATTACCCATGGGAAGAGGGAGATTGAACAGAAAAGGATAGACTCCATATTGCCCCTCCCACTGCCCCGAGATGTGAGTGCCCTCCGATCTTTCCTAGGTCTAGTAGGGTACTGTCGGAACCATATAGACGGCTTCGCCACCAAGGCAGCCCCACTTTCCAAATTGCTAAAGAAAAACGCAACCTGGAAGTGGACTGTGCAGCACACAGCTGCAGTAACCGATTTAAAGCGTGCCCTCGCCACAGCACCAGCCTTACTAGTCCCTGACCCAGATCTACCAGACGCCTTCGAAGTTGCAGCCACCGACCACACACTTTCAGCAGTATTATTACAAGAAAGACATGGTAGACCAGGCCCAGTAGCTTAGGCCTCACGAGTATTCGACACGGTCGAACAAGGCTTCTCCGGGTGTGAACAACACCTGCTCGTGGTATTTTGGGCCGTGCAGCATTTCGCCAAAATTACCGGACTGAACCCAATAACCGTCCTCACTGAACACACCCCAACCCAGCTTCTGCTGGATGGCCGCCTTAAAGACGGCTCAGTAAGCCAGGTCCGCGCTGCCCATTGGACACTACTACTGCAGGGTAGGAACATCACTGTAAAGTGAACTAAAGTGCCCACGTTCCTGGCAGATAATTTAAATTATGGGGGAGATCCGCATGAGTGTCAGGTTATAGCCACAAAGGACCCCACAGGTCCGTTTATTCTGAAACAACAGGAGAGACAATCGGGGACAAAACAAACAGCCACTCAACGGACAGACTCAGCCATGAGAATTTATGTGGACGGTTCATCCACCATAGAGAATGGGACCAGAATCACAGGATGTGGCATTTATGTGAAAAATCAACAGGGACGGCCATTAATAGAACTCGCTCTCAAACTACCCAGCCATTTGAGTGCTCAAGCTGCCGAACTAGCAGCAGTCGCATACGTAGTGAGCCACCCAGACTATTTCCAACCCCTGCCAGCATACACTCCGATAGTATGTACGTGTGCAACAGCCTGACTGAGTTCCTACTGTTATGGGAAGCCAGAGGCTTCGTATCCACGGACGGAAAGCCCCTTCCGTCAGCCCCCTTATTAAAATACGTTCTGCAGGCCACCGAAGGGCGCACATATGGGATTATTAAGGTTAGAAGCCACCATAGGACCTCCCCACCTGGTAACTGTAAGGCTGATGCACTCGCCAAAGCTGGTGCTCGTATGGGACAGTTTTGGCAGCCACCTGTAGGAGAGCAAGTAAACGCTGTGACCATTTGCCAAACTAATATAGCTGACCTGGTCCAGGCGCAGCGCATTGACAGTTCCCCACAACAAATTTTAAACGGAGTCTACCCAGCCCCATATGAGAAATGGAAAGACAAAATACAAAGAACAAAGAACAAAGAACAAAGTACAGCACAGGAAACAGGCCCTTCGGCCCTCCAAGCCTGTGCCGCTCCTTGGTCCAACTAGACCAATCGTTTGTATCCCTCCATTCCCAGGCTGCTCATGTGACTATCCAGGTAAGTCTTAAACGATGCCAGCGTGCCTGCCTCCACCACCCTACTTGGCAGCGCATTCCAGGCCCCTAACACCCTCTGTGTAAAAAACGTCCCTCTGATATCCGAGTTATACTTCGCCCCTCTCAGCTTGAGCCCGTGACCCCTCGTGATCGTCACCTCCGACCTGGGAAAAAGCTTCCCACTGTTCACCCTATCTATACCCTTCATAATCTTGTATACCTCTATTAGATCTTCCCTCATTCTCCGTCTTTCCAAGGAGAACAACCCCAGTCTACCCAATCTCTCCTCATAGCTAAGACCCTCCATACCAGGCAACATCCTGGTAAACCTTCTCTGCACTCTCTCCAATGCCTCCACGTCCTTCTGGTAGTGCGGCGACCAGAACTGGACGCAGTACTCCAAATGTGGCCTAACCAGCGTTCTATACAGCTGCATCATCAGACTCCAGCTTTTATACTCTATACCCCGTCCTATAAAGGCAAGCATACCAGATGCCTTCTTCACCACCTTCTCCACCTGTGTTGCCACCTTCAAGGATTTGTGGACTTGCACACCTAGGTCCCTCTGTGTTTCTATACTCCTGATGACTCTGCCATTTATTGTATAACTCCTCCCTACATTATTTCTTCCAAAATGCATCACTTCGCATTTATCCGGATTAAACTCCATCTGCCACCTCTCCGCCCAATTTTCCAGCCTATCTATATCCTGCTGTATTGCCCGACAATGCTCTTCGCTATCCGCAATTCCAGCCATCTTCGTGTCATCCGCAAACTTGCTGATTACACCAGTTACACCTTCTTCCAAATCATTTATATATATCACAAATAGCAGAGGTCCCAGTACAGAGCCCTGCGGAACACCACTGGTCACAGACCTCCAGCCGGAAAAAGACCCTTCGACCACTACACTCTGTCTCCTATGGCCAAGCCAGTTCTCCATCCATCTAGCCACTTCTCCTTGTATCCCATGAGCCTTAACCTTCTTAACCAACCTGCCATGTGGGACTTTGTCAAATGCCTTACTGAAATCCATATAGACGACATCCACGGCCCTTCCTTCATCAACCGTTTTTGTCACTTCCTCAAAAAACTCCACCAAATTTGTAAGGCACGACCTCCCTCTTACAAAACCATGCTGTCTGTCACTAATGAGATTGTTTCGTTCTAAATGCACATACATCCTGTCTCTAAGAATCCTCTCCAACAACTTCCCTACCACGGATGTCAAGCTCACCGGCCTATAATTTCCTGGGTTATCCCTGCTACCCTTCTTAAACAACGGGACCACATTCGCTATCCTCCAATCCTCAGGGACCTCACCCGTGTCCAAAGAAGCGACAAAGATTTCCGTCAGAGGCCCAGCAATTTCATCTCTCGTCTCCCTGAGCAGTCGAGGATAGATGCCATCAGGCCCTGGGGCTTTGTCAGTTTTAATGTTCCCTAAAAAACCTAACACTTCCTCTCTTGTAATGGAGATTTTCTCTAACGGGTCAACACCTCCCTCCGAGACACTCCCGGTTAACACGCCCCCCTCGTTCGTGAATACCGATGCAAAGTATTCATTTAGGATCTCCCCTATTCCCTTGGGTTCTAAGCATAATTCCCCTCCTTTGTCCCCGAGAGGTCCGATTTTCTCCCTGACAACTCTTTTGTTCCTAACGTATGAATAGAATGCCTTAGGATTCTCCTTAATCCTGCCTGCCAAGAACATCTCGTGACCTCTTTTTGCCCTTCTAACTCCCCGTTTGAGTTCTTTCCTATTCTCTCTGTATTCCTCCAGAGCTCCATCTGTTTTCAGTTGCCTGGACTTAACATACGCCTCCCTTTTCATTTTAATCAGATCCTCAATTTCCCTGGTTATCCACGGCTCTCGAATCCTACCTTTCCTATCTTTCCTTTTTACAGGCACATGCCTATCCTGCAGCATTATCAATAGTTCCTTAAAAGACTCCCACATGCCAGACGCGGACTTACCCTCGAACATCCTCTCCCAATCAACATCCACCAATTCCTGCCTAATCCGGCTATAGTCAGCCTTCCCCCAATTTAGCACCCTGCCCGTAGGACAGCACTCATCCTTGTCCAATACTATCCTAAAGTTAACAGAGTTGTGGTCACTATTTGCCACATGTTCCCCTACCGAAACTTTGACGACCTGACCGGGCTCATTTCCCAGAACTAGGTCCAGTATAGCCCCCTCTCTAGTCGGGCTATCTACATACTGTTCCAAAGAACCTTCCAGTACGCATTTTACAAATTCCTCCCCGTCCGGACCCCCAGCTCTAAGCACTTTCCAGTCTGTGCCAGGGAAATTAAAGTCCCCCACTACAACAACCCTATGTTTTCTGCACCTATCCAGAATCTCCTGACATATCCTTTCCTCCACTTCCCGTGGGCTGTTGGGTGGTCTGTAGTACATCCCCAGCATAGTGACTGCACCCTTCCTGTTTCTGAGTTCCACCCACAGCGACTCAGTACATGGCACAGCGACTCAGTACAGATTCAGGATGGTTTGATATTAAAGGCAGGTACATACGTAGTCCCTACCCAGGACAGAAATCAGCTCATCTACCAGTACCATGACGGACATGGCCATCAGGGCATCGAGACAACAATCGAGCAATTAAAAGAATTATGTTGGTGGCCCAAACTGCATGATGATGTTGCCCATTATATCGATAATTGTTTAATTTATGCCCAGAACAACCCCGATAGGTATGCCAGGAAAGCGGAGCTAAGACACACACGCCCAGTAGAACGCCCCTGGACAAATCTCCAAATTGATTATATCGGCCCACTGCCACCATGTAGGAATGGATTTAAATACATCCTGGTAATAATAGACACATTCACCAAATGGGTCGAGGCATTCCCCACTAGATCCAACACAGCTAAGGCCACCGCAAAGATATTAGCCCAGCAGGTATTTACACGATGGGGTCTTCCCCACAGCATAGAGTCCGACCAAGGGACACATTTCACCGGGCGGGTGATGCAGAATGTTAGGGCTATGTTTGGCATCAAGCAGAAATTCCATATCGCCTACCATCCACAATCCAGTGGAATCATAGAGCGCATGAACCGAACGCTAAAAGGGATCATTAGAAAGACAGTGCAGCAAAACAATACGACATGGGATACAGTACTTCCCTTTGCCCTCATGATGGTACGTAACACCATTTCCAGTTCTACTGGATTCACCCCCCACACATTAATGACTGGCCGACTTATGAGGGGAGCTGAATATTTATTGGGGTTTGACTTAACTGAGCCTGCTATCACAGCGCTCACCCACGAGAAAGCCATCCAGCAGATAACTGAAAACATTAAAGCAGCCCAGTTATCCGCGGCTGTCTGATTAGGAGTTAAAAAGAAACAGAGCAAAGCATATTTCGATGAAAGGGTACACCTGGTAGAATATACAGTCGGCCAGCAGGTAATGATTTCCCTCTACAATCCCAGTTCTTTCTTGTCCCCGAGATATGCAGGTCCGCACACCATCACCGACAAAATAAGCCCCTCAGTGTATAAAGTCCTAATCGCCAATGGGAAAACTGGTTGGTTCCACGTCAACCAACTGAAAGCTTACGGGTCTCAGAATAATCACTTCCACCATCTCTCATTAGAGATAGGGGAGGATGACACTAGGCGACCGGAATGGCCTCACCCAGGAAATGTATTTCCTCGGACACCTTCTCATCCACTTTCAGGTTCAGAGCAGACCCTTACCCCTACCACACTACAGCCCAGAGCCTCGTCCACACCTGAAGTGCCCCTAGGGGTACTGATCGAGCCAGACATAACAGGAGACTTGCGCACCCTAGAGGACTGGCGCGACTCACCAGATATCGGCCCTCTCAGCATTATGGATTCTCCCATAAACATAAGCCTTAACAGCCCCAGACCCAACAGTGAGGCCCTGACTAAATGACACCGGGTTATTTTGATGGGGACACCCGATGCTGCATCCCCCACATGGATAAGGGACCAGACACATAGATTAATTAGACTGGGACACGAGGATAAAGGACCCCTGAACCTTGATTCAAACGCAGACCCCACAGTGCAGTCCAACGAACAGACACGGATATGGAAACCAGGTGAGGAAATAATGATGGAGCCCCATGAGACAAATGATTCAGAAGATGAGTCTCTGTTGGGCAATTGGTGAACAAAAATGCTGAATGAAGGAATCTAAGGTGCTCCAGATGATGACATTCAGCCTGCAAGTACAGACCAATGCAAGGTACAAGAACCTCTGATGGAAGCACCAGTCTACAAGCGGTTCCATACTGCTAGTACGATTAACCGGGCTACTCACACAATCCGATGCCAACTCTTTTGCCAACTTTCTCCAGTTAAAACCACATTGAGCAAATTATACATATCTTTGGGCAGCTATGCTACATTTTAAAATCTTTGAGGCAGACACACTAAATTTTCACATCTTCAAGGCAGCTATGCTAAATTTTAACGTCATTGAGGCAACTGTGATAAATTTTAAAATCTTCAAGGCGACTGAGCTACATTCTCAACAGGAAATGAAATAAACAAAACTCTTACAGCGCAAAAGCCTGGTACAATATGCAGCTGCTCTGCGTTCCAAGTGACGCTGAGAACTTTATTTCCAGTGTTCTAATGATAGAAGGGCCATCTCTTTACCCCTAATGTTAAAGGGACACATTTTCAACTCTTTGAGGCACTTGTGCTAAATTTTACATGCGGCCCGTTTTCAAACTCCAACACACTTATAGAACAGACACTTCTTCAGGTCCTTACAGACCGACTCCAGTGCTGTTCGAATCCCTATAGTTAATGGTGACTGCTGCTGGACTAAAACCAGCTGCCTTGATTTTGCTGGCCAGTTAAAATAAGCTCTTTTCTGACAACCTCACGACTCGTCTACTCATCGATCTGAACAAAATTGCTCCGTAGTGCTCCGCAATTAGAATAAAAATTATGACACGTAAGCGACACTTGAGATACCTGGGTCCTCCTGACCACACCACTCTCAAATAAATGTTCAAAAAAAAAGGTGGGGGAGCATGGACACTTTAAATATATGTATATACATCAAATATTAGATGCGGTAACAGCAGATTGATTTTCTCAGGACAGTGACGGACAATTACAGAGATGCAACCTACGATCTACCTCATCGGACTCATCATCGGGATAAGCACACATTTCAAGCAAGATGAACTTGTGGTATCCAGGTTATTATGGTTTGCCCCACCTGACGTGGGGGAATGTGAGGAGGGTGTGATATGGGTGCACCCCGAGAAGAGTATAATGTTTGGGTGTAACAACCAGCGGCTGGTATACAAAAAACCAAATGGCAGTTCAACTGAATGTTACCTGAGTGTCACCATAGAAAGGGATTGGTGGGGATTTTCAAATAATGGGTGCCCTGAAATTGGATGTCTGGCCAACAGCCCAGAAAAAGGATTGGAGCTCGGGCAGCGGTGCCCTGGGACACTCATAGAGGGGAACTTTCATAGAAATCATAGAAACCCTACAGTGCAGAAAGAGGCCATTCGGCTCATCGAGTCTGCACCGACCACAATCCCACCCAGGCCCTACCCCATATCCCTACATATTTTACCCGCTAATCCCTCCAGCTTACGCATCTCGGGACACTAAGGGGCAATTTTTTAGCATAGCCAATCAACCTAACCCGCACATCTTTGGACTTTGCATTGTATGAAATAAGAACTGGGCTGAAGCCAACCCCAGACCCATCCCACTCGATTTGTCCTGAAGCCACCCCCGGACCACAGAATGGATTGATACTGAAACACACAGGGAAAACCTTGTATGACAACATTCACCACAAATTGGTACCTGTGGTGGTGGATATAGCTGCCAGAATGGTGCTCTCCCCAACTTAAGAGATTATACCTCCACTTAACTCGCAGACTGTTAGGATGGAAGGTAGGAATGGATGAAAGACAGGAAAGATCCAGGAGGGAGTTAGTCAATGACATGGCCGCAGCATACGGAGCAGGGGTAGCAACCATCAACGCCCTTGATTTGGCTGACCTGGACAATACACTCAGTTCTGACCCAACAGGTTAAACAGACACTAAGTTCCATCAATGAGGACAATCAGCAAGATGCTGAAGGGGAACTGACTGGGAACACAGCCAGCAGCCACATCGTCGCTGTGTTAGAAGGACACACCAAGACAATCAATCAAATTATCAGGGAAAAATTAGAGGATGATGACCGACAACAGAACCGGACTTTCTGTAGTGCATATGGACAGTGGATGATAGAACAGCAAAGGGAAAACCTAGAGCAGGTACGCAGTGGACAGGTTCCATCTTGGATTAGTGACGAACAGATGGAACACTTATTTACGGGTAAGAAACACTCCGAGTTATCTGGCTCCCAGATGCGACAGTTGACCAAAGTCTGGTTCAATGACGACTGCAAAGGAACTCCAGGGAAAGCCCTGGGAATGATTTTGGGGTTCCCCATAATCACTGATGACCGGGTCGGACTGAGGGTCTTTGAAGTGGAGAATATAGGGATTATCCATGAGGATATCTGGATAGGGCACGACAGCACTTTACCATACACAGTGGAGAAAGAAGGGAGGCTCATAGGCACTACTCTGGACAGATGTCAGCAAACTGATGAAATAATCGCATGTTCGTACCCAGTTTACTTAAATGAGCATGTACTGTGTGGCTTCAGAACAAACACTAGCCTAAATTGCTCAGTAGAAGCTCGTAGCCTGGACACAGACATAACTCGGGTGGCTTACAAGGGAGCAGGGAGATACTGTCTCACCACCTCCCTGAAACAGTATCAGTATGGCGCGACACATTGTAACATTACTAACACTACTATCAAACCAGACATACCAGCCAGGGTGGGCCTCATTCAATTAATGGACACTCATAAGAGGGAGAGGATAGATTTGAACACCACTGACGAGCTCCGACAGACTCTAGGGGAGTACCATGAGAAATATGACACAAGCCTAAAACTCCTGCCAGAGGAATTGAACCTGATTCGGGCAAAATTGGCTACAACCCACAGAACCTTCACCAAAGTAGTGCAGCAGGCCCAAGAGGTGAAAAGGAGGATTAAAGAAATTAAAGTCACCTCTTGGTGGGATAACCTTTGGTACTGGGGCTCAAACATCCAAATCCATCCATTTGTTCGCACAATGTCACACCTGGCGGTAGTACTGATTTTGTTCACCCTGGTAAACCTAATCATCCTCACAGTCCAATTCAGCCGATGGAAAAAGAGGATCACGCAGAGGCAGAACGTAGGGTCCGCCCTTGAACCATGGTCCCCTCTATTTCAGTCGAGCAATGTTTACAGGAAGCCTGCCATTTTGCGATTTGTACTAATGAGCCGTTGAAAATTCTACTACCAAATGTGCCTCAGATCTGCGAATACTTTATTCCAATGTTTGTCTGAATTTTCCTTTATAATTAGTTTATTGTAATAATGGTGTTTGGAATATCTGATTGTCTGTATTTGTGGGTAATTAGCTTATTGTAATAATGGTGTTTAGAATATGTGGTTGTTTGTATTTGTAGAGGGCTGTTGTCTGTAGCTTCTGGAATATGTTGTTGGAATGTATTACTGTGCATGCCAATGCCTGGGCCTTACTTGACTGTTGAGTGACTGGGGAATTCCTGACACATACTGGTCCTGAGTTTGCGATCCATCACGCTTCGCGTTCAGGATCAAAGGGGGGACTGTGGCCAAAAGGGCCATCTAAAATGGCCATTTGTAAAGCACTCTGGGACAATTGGGCAAGAACTAAAATGACAGGCTGCAGCCTAAAAGACAGTGATACACAGGCTGCAACCCAGACAAGTGGATACACAGGATATGGGTCAACTCCAGGACAAAAGAATAGAATAGAATAGAATAGCATCCCTACAGTACAGAAAGAGGCCATTCGGCACATCGAGTCTGCACCGACCACAATCCCACCCAGGCCCTACCCCCATATATTTTACCCGCTAATCCCTCTAATCTACGCATCCCAGGTCACTAAGGGGCAATTTTAGCATGGCCAATCAACCTAACTCGCACATCTTTGGACTGTGGGAGGAAACCGGAGCACCCGGAGGAAACCCACACAGACACGAGGAGAATGTGCAAACTCCACACAGACAGTGACCCAAGCCGGGAATCGAACCCAGGTCCCTGGAGCTGTGAAGCAGCAGTGCTAACCACTGTGCTACCGTGCCGCCCGTGTTGACCAGAGATTGTCTGGTCAAACTGGGTTGTTTACCAGACATAAGGGCGCTATAACCCCTTATTTGGGAGGGAGGTGTGAACCCTATGAGTCCCCAGCACCTGCAGACATGGCCGTTGGGGACACATCCAGAGATTGGTGTCGCAGCACCCGATTGGACTTTATCGATCAGGGTGATTAAGTCCTGATCGATTGATTGGCAATGGCCAAAAGGGGCGTGAAACCCAACGGGGTATAAAGGGTGCTGCACAACCAAGAATCGCTCTCTCTCTCTCTGACCCCACGAACGAGCTACAACACCGGTGACCATCGCCAGCGACGACCAGCACGAGGAGAGCCACCACACCCAAGAACGAAGGAAGACCAGAGCCATTTGTATTCACTCAGGATACAGCTGGAAATTTCAGTTGGGATGATGAAGTTCTAGAGCACGTTACAATTAATAAGGAGAAGGAATTAGATACTTTAGCAGACTTAAAGGTGCATAAATCCCCAGGATCTGATGAGATGTATCCCCAGACAGCGAGGCAAGAGATTGCAGGGGCCCTGACGGAGATACTTAAAACTTTGCTGGCCATAGCTGAGGTGTCAGATAACTGGAGGACAGCTAATGTGATAACTTTATTCAACGAGGGCGGCAGAGATAAGCCAGTTAATTACAGGCCAGTTAGTCTAACATCAGTGATAGAGAAATTATTGGAAAAAACTCTGAGGGTCAGGATTAATGAACATTTGGAAAGGCAGAGATTGATCAGGGATAGTCAGCACGGATTTGTTGTTGTGAAATTCTGTCCAACTAGTTTAATTGAGTTTGTTGAAAAGATAACTAAATACACTGGTGAGGGTAGCACAGGTGCTGTGCAAGGTCCCACATGGAAGGCTGGTCCAAAAGATTGGAGCCCATGGGATCCAAGGCAAATTGGATACAAAATTGGCTTTTTAACAGTAGGTAAAGGATGATGGTGGAGGGCTTTCCTTTGTGATTAGGAGCCTGTGACCAGTGGTGTATCACAGGGATCGGTGCTGGGACCCTTGCTGTTTGTCAAATACTTTAACAACTTGGATGTGAATGTAGAAGGTACAATTAGTAAATTTGCAGATAAGATGAAAATTGGTGTTGTTGATAGTGAGGAAGATAGTCTTTGGCTAAAGACTGATATTGATCAGCTGGTAAGTTGGGTAGAGCAATGGCAGATAGAATTTAATCCTGATAAGTGTGAGGTGATGCATTTTGGGAGGTCTAAAAAGGGTAGGATATACACAATAAATAGTAGGTCCCTGGAGTATTGAGGAACAAAGGGACCTTGGTGTACAAGTCCATAGATTCCTGAAGGTGGCAGCATAAGTCGATAGGGTGGTGAAGAAGGCATACGGAATGCTTGTCTTCATTAGCAGGGGCATAGGATATAGGAGCAGGGAAGACTTGGTACAACTTCATAAAACATTGGTTAGACCACAGATGGACTACTGTGTTCAGTTCTGGTCGTCACACTATCGGAAGGACGTGATTGCACTGAAGAGGGTGCAGAGGAGATTCATCAGGATCTGGCCTGGGATGGAAAGTTCTACCGATGAGGAGAGACTGAATCGTCTGGGTTTGTTTACTCTGCAGCAGAGGAGACTGAGGGGATCTGATGGAGGTATTATGAGGGGCATCGTACGTAAGGATCCTTTCCCTATGGCAGAGGTGTCTAAAACAAAAGGGTGTGGGTTAAAAGTGAGGAGTAAGTGGTATGGAGGGGATCTGAGGATTTCTTTTCACCCAGGGGGTGGTGGAAACATGGAACGTGCTGCCTGAGGGTGTGGTGGAGGCAGTTACTCTCACAACATTTAAGAAGTATCTGGATGAGCACTGAAATCACCAAGGCTATAGACCAAGTGCTAGTAAATGGGATTAGTTGTACTCCGGGAGGACACCTCAGAGGGCTCATACAGCGAGGCAATATGGGTAGGTCTCAGGAATAGGAAAGGTGTAGTCACAATGTTGGGGGTTTACTATAGGCCACCCAACTGCCAGCGGGAGATCGAGGAACAGATATGTGGGTTGATTTTCACAAGGTGTAACAGTAACAGGGTTGCTGTGGTGGGAGATTTTAACTTCCCCTATATTGATTGGGACTCACTTAGTGTTAGGGGTCTCGATGGGGCAGAGTTTGTAAGGAGCATCCAGGAGGGCTTCTTGAAACAGTATGTAGATAGTCCAACCAGGGAAGTGGCCATACTGGACCTTGTATTGGGGAATGAGCCCAGCCAGGTGGTCGATGTTTCAGTCAGGGAGCAGTTCGGGAACAGTGACCACAATTCAGTAAGCTTTAACGTACTGATGGATAAAAGATAAGTGTTGTCCTCAAGTTAAGGTGCTAAATTGGGGAAAGGCTAATTACAACAATATTAAGCAGGAACTGAAGAATGTAGATTGGGGGCAGATGTTTGAGGGCAAATCAACATCTGGCATGTGGGAGGCTTTCAAGTGTAAGTTGATAGGGATTCAGGACCGGCACATTCCTGTAAGGATAAAGGATAAGTATGGCAAGTTTTGGGAACCTTGGATAACGAGAGATATTGTGAGCCTAGTCAAAGAGAAAAAGGAAGCATTTGTCAAAGCTAGGAGGCTGGGAACACATGAAGCAAGTGTGGAATACAAGGAAAGTAGAAAGAAACTTAAGCAAGGAGTAAGGAGGGCTAAAAGAGGTCACGAAAAAGCATTGGTCAGCAGGATTAAGGAAAATCCCAAGGCTTTTTATACAGATGTTAAGAGCAAGAGGGTAGCCAGGGAGAGGGTTGGCCAATCAAGGACAAGGCAGGGAATCTATGCGTGGAGCCAGAGGAAATGGGCGAAGTATTAAATGAGTACTTTGCGTCAATATTCACCAAAGAGAAGGACTTGGTGGATGATGAGTCTGGGAAAGGATGTGTAGATATTTTGAGTCATGTTGAGATCAAAAAGGAGGAGGTATTGGGGTTCTTGAGAAACATTAAGGTGGACAAGTCCCCAGGGCCTGATGGGATATACCCCAGAATACTGAGAGAGGCAAGGGAGGAAATTGCTGGGGCCTTGAGAGAAATCTTTGTATCCTCACTAGCTACAGGGGAGGTCAACACAGTAAGGAGTCTAACAACACCAGGTTAAAGTCCAACAGGTTTATTTGGTAGCAAACGCCACTAGCTTTCAGAGCGTGCTGCTCCTCCCACTCCACCTGACGAAGGAGCAGCACGCTCCGAAAGCTCCCTCATGGCAGACTGTTGCAGAAGATGAAGTCACATGGGATCAGACGTGAGCTGGCAAGGTGAATACAAAACTGGCTCGGTCAAAGAAGACAGAGGGTAGCAGTGGTAGGGTATGTTTCCAAATAGAGGGCTGTGACAAGTGGCGTTCCTCAGGGATCAGTGCTGGGACCTTTGCTGTTGTAATATATATATAAATGATTTGGAGGAAAATGTAACTGGATTGATTGTAAGTTTGCAGACGACACAAAGGTTGGTGGATTTGCGGATAGCGATGAGGATCATCAGAGGATACAGCAGGGTATAGATCAGTTGGAGACTTGGGCGGAGAGATGGCAGATGGAGTTTAATCCAGACAAATGTGAGGTAATGCATTTTGGAAGGTCTAATACAGATAGGAAATATACAGTAAATAGCAGAACCCTTAAAAGTATTGATAGGCAAAGGGATCTGGGTCTACAGGTACACAGGTCACTGAAAGTGGCAATGCAGGTGGAGAAGGTAGTCAAGAAAGCATATGGCATGCTTGCCTTTATCAGCCGGGGTATTGAATTTAAAAATTGGCAAGTCATGTTGCAGCTTTATAGAAACTTAGTTAGGCTGCACTTGGAGTATAGTGTTCAATTCTGGTCGCCACACTACCAGAAAGATGTGGAGGCTTTGGAGAGGGTACAGGAAAGATTTAATAGGATGTTGCCTGGTATGGAGGGCATTAGCTATGAGGAGAGGTTGGAGAAACTTGGTTTGTTCTCACTGGAACGACGGAGGTTGAGGGTGACCTGATAGAAGTCTACAAGATTATGAGAGGCATGGACGGAGTGGATAGTCAGAAGCTTTTTCCCAGGGTGGAAGAGTCAATTACTAGGGGGCACAGGTTTATGGTGTGAGGGGCAAGGTTTAAAGGAGATGTACGAGGCAGATTTTTTACACAGAGAGTAGTGGCTGCCTGGAACTCGTTGCCGGGGGAGGTAGTGGAAGCGGATACGGTAGTGACTTTTAAGGGCGTCTTGACAAATACATGAATAGGATGGGAATAGAGGGATATGGTCCCCGGAAGGGTCGGGGAGCATGGTTGGTGCAAGCTTGGAGGGCTGAAGGGCCTGTCCCTGTGCTGTAATTTTCTTTTTTTTAGTGTAGATTGGTATTTGATGGTTGGCATAGACCTGATGGGCCGAAGGGCCTGCTCCTGTGCTGTATGACTCTTGCACTGGAACTCTATTACCTCGCCGGCCATGGAATCAGAGCAGGCGAGGGGTCGGCAACAGAATTGTCCATTGGCCTCGGGCGGGAATTTCTGGTCTCGCTCAAGCAAAGCCGTAAAATTGCACCCAATGACTGAACACTAGAGGTAAGGTGAGAGCGATTGCTCTTGATATCAAGGCAGCGTTTGATCAAGTATGGCATCAAGGAGCCCCTAGCAAACCTGGAGTCAATGGGAAACCCTCCACTGGTTGAAGTCATACCTGACACAAAGGAACGTGGCTCTGGTGTTTGGTAATCCTTCATCTCAGTTCCAGGACATCACTATAGGAGTTCCTCGGGGTCATGTCCTTGGTCCAACTATCTTCAGCTGTTTCATCAATGACCTTCCCTCCATCATAAGGTCAGAAGTGGGGCTATTCACTGATACCTGCACAATGTTCAGCACCATTCTCAACTCCTCAAATACTGAAACAGTCCATGTCTAAATGCAGCAAGACCTGGACGCTATCCAGCCTTGGGGTGAAAAGTGCAAAGTGACATTCATGCCACACATGTGCGAGGCAATGACCATCTCCAACAAGAGAGGATCGAACCATCAGTCCTTGACATTCAATGACAGTACCATCACTGAATCTCCCCCTTCCAACATCCTGGGAGTTACCATTGACCAGAAACTGAATTGGACGAGCACTGTGTAAATACAATGGCTATCAGAGCAGGTCAGAGGCTAGGATTCTTGTAGCGAGTAACTCACCTGTTGACTGCCCAAAGTCTGTCTGCCATCTAAAGACACAAATCAGGAGTGTGATGGAATACCCTCCACTTGGCCTGGACGAGTGCAGCTTCAACAACAGTCAAGAAACTTGACACCATACAGGACAAAGCAGCCCACTTGATTGGCACCACATCTACAAACATTCAATCCCTCTACTACTGATCAGTAGTGGCAACAGTGTATGTACAAGATACATTGTAGGAACTCATCAACTTCTTTAGGCAGCACCTTCCAAACCCATGACCACTACCATCTCAGAGGACAAGGACAGCAGACACTTGGGAACACCGCCAGCTGGAGATTCCCCCCTCAGCCACTCACCATCCTGACTTGGAAATATATTGCCATTGCTTTACTGTCACTGGATCAAAATATTAACTGCTTCAACATTGGCAGCCATGCCTTCAGCTCCTTGAATGTCTCGCTCTCTCTCTACCTATCTTTAAGATGGAAATCCACCCATACTAACATCTCCTTATGTAGCTCTCTCTTGGATTTGATTTGAGAACACTTCTGTGAACCTCTTTGCGATGCTTAACATTAAAGGCATGATTTAAATGCCAGCTAAGGATTTCTGATTATGAGCATAATGCATCCAAAACCAGGCAGCATTATAAACTTCAGCTGATCTCTTCCAATGACTCAACTGGATGTTGTCCTCACACACACAGCCACTCACCTACTTTGGCTTTCTGGACTACTTTAACTCCATGCACTCTTGGTTATGTTATATCTAATTTGAGCAAAATAATGTGGTTTAAACTATTCAATGTTAATCGACTGCCTTTCAGGGTTTGAAATTAAGTCATAAAGCTCTTTTTCTTTCCTGGACGTTTTGTCTATGGTATTCACTTAATTCAGGATATTAAGTACATTGGGAAGTGTGCATTGGTACTGTTGATCTACTGTGAGAACTATGATAACTGGTGCCAGAGGAATTTTTTTAACTGTTCTCATAGCTTGACATTCTTCTATAACTCGCTTGTCATATGCAATGGCACGACCTCAGAGTCATTCTACAGCCAGTCGATCGCTGTTATTTAATTTTAATCAATTAAATAGCTTTGCTGCAAAGCAGTTTACCTTCCTAGAGACCCTGAAGGATATGTGGAAATACAAGGTCGAGCAGAACATTTACTTCATCCCCTTCCCCCCATCAGATTATCTTCTTGAAGGAATTACATACGAACATTCAAGCATATGAATTAGAAGCCGCTGTAGGCCATTTGGCCCCTCGAGCTTGCTCTGCCATTCAGTAAGAACATGGCTGATCTGATTGTGGCCTCAACTCCACGCTCTGTCTGCCCCTAATAGCCTTTAACCCACTTGTTTGTCAAATATCTATCTACATCTGTCTTAAAAGCATGAACTGACCCTGCCTTCTGCCTCTCTGGGAAAGAGAGTTCTGAAGATTCATGATCCTTTGAGAGAAAAAACTTCTTCTCATCTCATTCTTAAATGGGAGACCTTCTATTTTTCAACTGTATTCTTCTAGTTTCCCCCACAAAGGGTAACAACCTTTCAGGATCAAAAAGACAGCACTGTCTACAGTGCAGCACTCCCTTAGTCACTGGCATATCAACCTATATTTTTGTGCTTAAGTCCTGGACTGGGACTTGGTGGTGAACCATCGTTGGTTCCCACTGGATAGTGCTGAGCCAGGGGCTGGCCAGGACTACAAGGATGTACATATGTTACTGTTGGATTGTGCTATTGTTGCTGTTGGGTTAGGGTGGGGTTGTTACACCTTTGTATGATACTGTTGTGGCACATCCCAGTCGGGCTCCGCCTCCTGGGAGAGGTATAAGAGTCCCTGCTCTGGCCGGGACCCCTTCAGTCTGGGATAGTGTACATAAGTTCTGATAGCTTCATTAATAGTAAATAAAAGCCTTATTTACTGAAGCTACAGTCTACCTCGCGATCTGTGCGGCCACTAATTACCCTAAGGCCCTCGAGCTTCTAAAGAAGCGCTATACTAAACCACCTAACGAGATACACGCTCGTTACCTCCTAGCCACTCGACGACGGCAGTCTGGCGAAACGATGGAGGACTACGCCAATGAGCTCTTACAGCTAGCCAGGGGCTGTGACTGCAAAGCTGTATCAGCTGAGCAGAGCATGTACGACCTCGCCCGAGATGCGTTTGTGGCCGGGGTCGGATCGTCGTACATCCGTCTCAAACTGTTGGAAAAGGGTAACCTTAATCTTACCCAGGCCATCGAGTGAGGAGAAATGCTCGAGTCGGCTTCAAAGAGCTTAGTCTTATATCCAGAGGACCACGTGGAGACAACGTGGCAGGAGCAGTCGCAAATCCCTCCTCGCCCCTCGGGTTTGAAATGCTGTGTAATGGCGTGCTCCCATTCGGGCCAGACAATGGCTGCAGCCCCGTGCGGCCCGCGGTGCTATTTCTGTGGAGGAGCAAAACATACCCGACAAAAGTGTCCCGCTAAAGCGGTATTGTGCACCGCATGCGGCAAAAAAGGGCATTATGCAAAGGTGTGCCGATCGAAACCCAGGAACGGCAGTGCGGCCTGTGACTCTTCGGAGCTTGGATCATCATCATCGTCGAAGTCGTCGCGGGGTTCGTCCTCGTGCGAGTCCAGGACGACGCCATTATGGTCGACGGAGTCGGAGGAGTATGACCACCAGGGGTCGCGGAGTTTGGCGCCCTCACCCACGTGCGATTCATGGGGGCAGCCATGTTGGTCGACACTGACCACGAACGACCAGCAGGGGTCCTCCGCATCGATTTCAGCTGTCTGCAGTGGCGTTCATGAACCAACGGTGGCATCGATCATCCTGGACCAGGCCAAGCCTCATAGACTCGATCGTTCAATGATGAATATCCAGGTAAACAATCATGTGCTTTATTGTCTGTTTGACAGCGGGAGCACTGAGAGCTTTATCCACCCAGACACTGTGAAGAGGTGTGGACTCCAGATTCAACCTGCCAAACAGACAATCTCTATGGCATCAAGGTCCCGGTCTGTTGGCGTGCTAGGGAGTTGCGTGGTAACCTTGAAAGTACAGGGCACAGTTTACGAGCGCTTCAAGCTCCTTGTGTTGCCGTATCTTTGTGCGCCAATACTTCTCGGACTAAACTTCATGGTCCACTTGAGGAGTGTGATCCTACAGTACGGTGGGCCACTCCCTTCACTGGCAGTGGGAAAGCTGCAGCAGCCTCCAAATTTGCCCAACGCGCCCCGCCTGCAGCCTCTCAACGCTGAAGATCACCACACCCTCCTTGTTTCAGAATCTGGTACCAGGCTGCAAGCCCATCGCTACTAAAAGTAGGCGTTACAGCACTGAGGATCGGATCTTCATTAGATCTGAGGTTCAGCGGCTCCTCAAAGAAGGGATCATACAAACCAGTGTTAGTCCGTGGAGAGCACAGGTTGTGGTGGTCAAGAGCGGGAACAAACCCCGGATGGTCATTGACTACAGTCAGACCATTAACCGATATACGCAGCTGGATACGTATCTTCTCCCGTGCATATCTGATATGGTCAATCGGATTGCGCAGTACCGGGTGTTCACCACCATAGACCTCAAGTCCGCCTACCACCAACTCCCCATTTGCCCAGAGGACCGACAATACACGGCTTTTGAGGTGGATGGTCACTTGTATCATTTTCTTAGGGTTCCCTTTGGTGTCACCAATGGGGTCTCGGTCTTCCAGCGTGCTATGGACCGAATGGTGGACCAGAACGGGCTGCGGGCTACCTTCCCGTACCTGGATAATGTCACCATCTGCGGCCATGATCAGCAGGACCATGACACAAACCTCCTGAACTTCTTACGCACTGCATCTCGCCTGAACGTGACCTACAACAGGGAGAAGTGTGTGTTCCGTACACGCCGTTTAGCCATCCTAGGATACGTGGTGGAAAACGGGGTCATTGGCCCTGATCCAGACCTTATGCGCCCCCTTGCTGAACTTCCCTTGCCTGCTAGCGCAAAAGCACTGAGAAGATGCTTAGGCTTCTTCTCCTATTATGCGCAGTGAGTTCCCAACTACGCGGACAAAGCCCGTCCGCTTATTAAGTCCACGACTTTTCCCCTAACAGAGGCCCAATTGGCCTTCAAGAAATTGAAAGACGACATCGCGAAAGCTACAATGCACGCGGTAGACGAGTCCATCCCCTTTCAGGTGGAAAGCGATGCATCTGATTTCGCCCTGGCCGCCACACTTAACCAGGCGGGCAGGCCCGTCGCATTTTTTTCCCGCACCCTCCAAGGCCCCGAAATTCGGCATTCAGCGGTGGAAAAGGAGGCCCAGGCCATTGTGGAGGCCGTCAGACACTGGCGCCATTACATGGCGGGAAAATGGTTCACCCTGATCACGGACCAGCGGTCCGTGGCGTTCATGTTTAACAACACGCAGAGGGGCAAGATCAAGAATGACAAGGTCTTGCGGTGGAGAATTGAACTCTCCACCTCTAACTACGATATCATGTATCGTCCAGGGAAACTCAATGAGCCCTCGGATGCCCTCTCGCGTGGAACATGTGCTAGTATTCAGGAGGATCGTTTGAACTCCCTCCATAATGATCTGTGCCATCCTGGGGTCACTCGGCTCTACCACTTTGTAAAAGCCCGCAACCTGCCTTACTCGGTGGAGGACGTCAGGTCGGTAACAAGGAGCTGTCGGATTGGCGCGGAATGCAAACCGCACTTTTACCGACCTGACCGGGCACATTTGGTCAAGGCCACTCATCCCTTCGAGAGGCTGAGTGTTGATTTTAAGGGCCCCCTTCCCTCAACAGATCGGAACGTGTACTTTCTAAACATCATCGATGAGTACTCCCAGTTCCCTTTTGTTGTTCCCTGCTCGGATACATCCGCTGCCACGGTGATCAAGGCATTCCGTGATCTTTTTACCCTGTTCGGGTACCCCAGCTATATCCATAGCGACAGGGGCTCGTCGTTCATGAGCGATGACTTGAGGCAATTCCTGCTCTCATACGGGATTGCCTCGAGTAGGACCACGAGTTACAACCCTAGGGGTAATGGACAGGTGGAACGAGAGAATGCTACAGTCTGGAAGGCTGTCTTACTGGCGTTGAAATCCAAAGGTCTTCCAGTCTTCCGTTGGCAGGAGGTCCTCCCTGATGCGCTTCACTCTATTCGCTCCCTCCGATATACGGCAACCAATGCTACTCCCCATGAGAGGATGTTCTCATTCCCTCGGAAGTCTTCCTTGGGGATTTCTTTACCGTCTTGGTTGACGTACTCAGGACCCGTCCTCCTGCGGCGACATGTAAGGGCCCGCAAGTCCGACCCCTTGGTCGAACAGGTCCACCTCCTCCATGCCAACCCTCAGTATGCCTATGTGGCATACCCTGACGGGCGAGAGGACACGGTCTCGATCCGAGATCTGGTGCCAGCAGGGGACGTAGCAACCCCTGTCGCTCCCATCCCCCCAGTAACAAACCCATTATCTCTCATTTCTTCCCTGGACACGGCGCGGGCAGCATTGGGACCATTGCTTAACCATTTTACTCCCATGCACAGCTTGCTTGAGCCCAGAAGATGGTCGCCACCGCAGGGCGTGTCAGGATCCCCTGGACTACCGTCACCTCAGGGTCAACCGGCCTGTGAGTCCGTGGAGGAACAGCTGGACGCCGTTTTGGGGAGAACGCCACCGCAAGTGCCTTCTCCGGTGTCACCGCCGGTATTGAGGAGGTCACAACGACGGTGCGGTCCCCCTGACCGTCTGAACTTATAGACTGCTGACATTTTATTCTGGTTTTTGTACCCCGCCGGCCTTTGTTTTCAAAGGAGGGGTGAATGTGGTGAACCATCGTTGGTTCCCACTGGATAGTGCTGAGCCAGGAGCTGGCCAGGACTACAAGGATGTACATATGTTACTGTTGGGTTGTGCTATTGTTGCTGTTGGGGTTAGGGTGGGGTTGTTACACCTTTGTACTGTAGTGTTGTGGCACATCCCAGTCGGGCTCCGCCTCCTGGGAGAGGTATAAGAGTCCCTGCTCTGGCCGGGACCCCTTCAGTCTGGGATAGTGTACATAAGTTCTGATAGCTTCATTAATAGTTAATAAAAGCCTTCATTTACTGAAGCTTCGAGCCTCGTGTCTAAATTGATGTGCATCAGACTTGAACCCACAACCTTTGGGATAAGTGGTGAGTGTGTTACCCACTAAGGCCTGGCTGACAATGAATTAACATTTGATAGGGAGGACTTTGAGGATTCAGTTGCCTGGACTCAGTCTTTTCGTAAGGTTCCATCCCCCAGCCAGTGGTGGGGGAAATCTCATTGCTCCAAAGGCAGACAAGACGACTGCGACTGTAATTAGCCCACGACATTCCTTCCATAGAATCCCTACCGTGCAGAAAAAGGTCATCAGGCCCATCTAGTCTGCACTGACTCTCCAACAGAGCATCCCACTCAGGCTCCATCCCCGTAACCCTGCGTACTTACCCCGCTAATCTACACATCTTGGGACACCAAAGGGCAATTTAGCATGGTCAATCCACCTAACCAGCACATCTTTGGAGAGTGGGAGGAAATCAGACCACCCGGAGGAAACGCAGGCAGACACGGGGAGGACGTGCAACAGTCACCCAAGGCTGGAATTGAACCCAGGTCCCTATCTCTGTGAGGCAGCAGTGCAAACCACTGTGCCACCTACTTTTGTTCTCCCCAAGCCCCGCTCCTTGGTTCACTCTGCTTGTTCAGGGACCAGCCCGATGCAGGCAATATGATAACTTTGTGCCGGCTGCTAATTTAAACAATAACAGTGAGCAGCCAGTAGCAGGCATACAGTTTGAGTGACTGCATGAACCAGAAGGGAACCCAAGTCTGTGCAAGGGAGCACCATGTAAAGCGAGACAGCATTGCTTCAAGCCAGCTACATCTCTTCATGGACAGGTGCAATCTGGCTACACCAGGGGTTTCCACTCTGAGTGGAAACACGATGAACTAATGGAGCAACAGGCCAAAGAGCATGCCTAAAGTTCTCAGATGCAAACTGGAGATCATGGTGCAGAAGGGGGGAGATTAGGTGAGGCCCCCTATCATCAGGGACCAGGACACTCTCGTGAATGTAGCCAAATACATCACGCAAAACAACCTCCCATCAATTGACTCTGTCTACACTTCCTGCTGCCTTGGAAAAGCAGCCAGCATAATTAAGGACCCCATGTACTCCGGACATACCTCTCTTCCAACTTCTTCTGTCGGGAAAAAGATACAAAAGTCTGAGGCTATGTACCAACTGACTCAGATCTTTTCCGACAATTTCTTCTCTGCTGCCATCAGACTTTTGAATGGACCTACCTTGCACGAAATTGATCTTTGTCTACACCCTAGCTATGACTGTAACACAACATTCTGCACTCTCTCCTTTCCTTCTCTATGAATGGTATGCTTTGTCTGTATGACATGCAAGAAACAATACTTTTCACTGTATACTAATACATGTGATAATAATAAATCAAATCAAATCAAATCAAAGCAAAACTGGCAAAGGCTGTGGGATCAGATAGCCACTACAGTCAGTGCTAACACTCTCACCCCTAAGAGCTGAATGCATTGTCGCAAGAAGTTCAATGACCTCACTGTGGTGAACCATCGTTGGTTCCCACTGGATAGTACTGAGCCAGGGCTGGCCAGTACTACAAGGATGTATATATGTTACTGTTGGATTGTACTACTGTTGCTGTTGGGTTAGGGTGGGGTTGTTACACCTGTGTTTGTTACTGTTGTGGCACATCCCAGTCAGGCTCCGCCTCCTGGGAGAGGTATAAGAGTCCCTGCTTTGGCCGGGACCCCTTCAGTCTGGGATAGTGTACATAAGTTCTGATAGCTTCATTAATAGTTAATAAAAGCCTTCATTTACTGAAGCTTCGAGCCTCGTGTCTAAATTGATGTGCATCAATTTTATTAACTATTATTAAACTCTCGACGGAAGAAAAAAAGAAAGGAGAGTATGGAGCAAATTCTCAAGCCAGAACGTCTGACGCTAGATCCACGTGCGGTGGGCGCTTCTAACACCTTCGACCACTGGCTGAAGTGTTTCGAAGATTACCTAGCAGCCTCCGCAGCGGTCACTACAGATGATGACAGACTCCGGGTCCTCCATGCGAGGGTAAGCGACATAGTCTACCTCACGATCCGTGCGGCCACCACTTACCCTAGGGCCCTCGAGCTTCTAAAGAAGCGCTATACAAAACCACCTAACGAGATACACGCTCGTTACCTCCTCGCTACACGACATCGGCAGTCGGGCGAAACCATGGAGGACTATGCCAATGAGCTCTTACAGCTAGCCAGGGGCTGTGACTGCAAAGCTGTGTCGGCTGAGCAGAGCATGTACGACCTCGCCCGAGATGCGTTTGTGGCTGGGGTCGGGTCATCATACATCCGTCTCAAACTGCTGGAAAAGGGTAATCTCAATCTTACCCAGGCCATCGAATTAGCTGAAATGCTCGAGTCGGCTTCAAAGAGCTTAGTCTTATATCCAGAGGACCACGTGGAGACAACGTGGCAGGAGCAGTCGCAAATCCCTCCTCGCCCCTCGGGCTCGAAGTGCTGTGTTATGGCGTGCTCCCATTTGGGCCAGACGACGGCTGCAGCCCCATGCGGCCCGCGGTGCTATTTCTGCGGAGGAGCAAAACATACCCGACAAAAGTGTACCGCTAAAGCGGTAATCTGCACCGCATGCGGTAAAAAAGGTCATTATGCAAAGGTGTGCAGATCGAAACCCAGGAACGGCAGTGCGGCCTGCGATTCTTCGGAGCTGGGATCATCACCATCATCGTCGAAGTCGTCGCGGGGTTCGTCCACGTGCGAGTCCAGGACGACGCCATTATGGTCGACGGAGTCGGAGGAGTATGACCACCAGGGGTCGCTGAGTTTGGCGCCCTCACCCACGTGCGATTCATGGGGGCGGCCATGTTGGTCGACGATGACCACGAGCGACCAGCAGGGGTCATCAGCATCGACTTCAGCTGCCTGCAGTGGCGTTCATGAACCAACGGTGGCGTCGATCATCCTGGACCAGACGAAGCCTCATAGGCTTGATCGTTCAATGATGGATATCCAGGTAAACAATCATGTGCTTTATTGTCTGTTTGACAGCGGGAGCACTGACAGCTTTATCCACCCTGACACTGTGAAGAGGTGTGGACTCCAGATTCTACCTGCCAAACAGACAATCTCTATGGCATCAAGGTCCCGGTCTGTTGCCGTGCTAAGGAGCTGCGTGGTAACCTTGAAAGGACAAGGCACAGTTTACGAGCGCTTCAAGCTCCTTGTGTTGCCGTATCTTTGCGCGCCAATACTTCTCGGACTAAACTTCATGGTCCACTTGAGGAGTGTAATCCTACAGTACGGTGGGCCACTCCCTTCACTGGCAGTGGGAGAACAGCTGCAGTCTCCAAATTGCCCAACGCTCCCCGCCTGCAATCTCTCTACGTTAAAGATCACCACACCCTCTTTATTTCAGAATCTGGTACCAGGCTGCAAGCCCATCGCTACTAAAAGTAGGCGTTACAGCACTGAGGATCGGATCTTCATCAGATCTGAGGTTCAGCGACTCCTCAAAGAAGGGATCATACAGCCCAGTGTTAGTCCGTGGAGGGCACAGGTTGTTGTGGTCAAGAGCGGGAACAAACCCCGGATGGTCATTGATTACAGTCAGACCATTAGCCGATATACGCAGCTGGATGCGTATCCTCTCCCGCGCATATCTGATATGGTCAATCAGATTGCGCAGTACCGGGTGTTCTCCACCATAGACCTCAAGTCCGCCTACCACCAACTCCCCATTCGCCCAGAGGACCGACAATACACGGCTTTTGAGGCGGATGGTCGCTTGTATCATTTTCTTAGGGTTCCCTTTGGTGTCACCAATGGGGTCTCGGTCTTCCAGCGTGCTATGGACCGAATGGTGGACCAGAACGGGCTGCGGGCTACCTTCCCGTACCTGGATAATGTCACCATCTGCGGCCATGATCAGCAGGACCATGACACAAACCTCCATAACTTCTTACGCACTGCATCTCGCCTGAACTTGACCTACAGCAGGGAGAAGTGTGTGTTCCGTACGCGCCGTTTAGCCACCCTGGGATATGTGGTGGAAAACGGGGTCATTGGCCCTGATCCAGTCCGTATGCGCCCCCTTGCTGAACTTCCCTTGCCCGCTAGCGCAAAAGCACTGAGAAGATGCCTAGGCTTCTTCCCCTATTATGCGCAGTGGGTCCCCAACTACGCGGACAAAGCCCGTCCGCTTATTAAGTCCACGACTTTTCCCCTCACGCCAGAGGCCCAATTGGCCTTCAAGAAATTGAAAGACGACATCGCGAAAGCCACCATGCACGCGGTAGATGAATCCATCCCCTTTCAGGTGGAAAGCGATGCATCTGATTTCGCCCTGGCCGCCACACTAAACCAGGCGGGCAGGCCCGTCGCATTTTTTTCCCGCACCCTCCAAGGCCCCGAAATTCGGCATTCAGCGGTGGAAAAGGAGGCCCAGGCCATTGTGGAGGCCGTCAGACACTGGCGCCATTACTTGGCGGGAAAGCGGTTCACCCTGATCACGGACCAGCGGTCCGTGGCGTTCATGTTTAACAACACGCAGAGGGGCAAGATCAAGAATGACAAGGTCTTGTGGTGGAGAATTAAACTCTCCACCTATAGCTACGATATCATGTATCGTCCAGGGAAACTCAATGAGCCCTCGGATGCCCTCTCGCGCGGAACATGCGCTAGTATTCAGGAGGATCGTTTGAACGCCCTACATAATGACCTGTGCCATCCTGGGTTCACTCGGCTCTACCACTTTGTAAAAGCCCGCAACCTGCCTTACTCGGTGGAGGACGTCAGGTCGGTAACAAGGAGCTGTCAGATTTGCGCGGAATGCAAACCGCACTTTTACCAACCTGACCGGGAACATTTGGTCAAGGCCACTCGCCCCTTCGAGAGGCTGAGTGTTGATTTTAAGGGCCCCCTTCCCTCAACAGATCGGAACGTGTACTTTCTAAACATAATCGATAAGTACTCCCGGTTCCCGTTTGTTGTCCCCTGCTCGGATACATCCGCTGCCACAGTGATCAAGGCATTCCGTGACCTTTTTACCCTGTTCAGGTACCCCAGCTATATCCATAGCGACAGGGGCTCGTCGTTCATGAGCGATGACTTGAGGCAATTCCTGCTCTCATACGGGATTGCCTCTAGTAGGACCACGAGTTACAACCCTAGGGGTAATGGACAGGTGGAATGAGAGAATGCTACAGTCTGGAAGGCTGTCCTACTGGCGTTGAAATCCAAAGGTCTTCCAGTCTCCCGTTGGCAGGAGGTCCTCCCTAATGCGCTTCACTCTATTCGCTCCCTCCTGTGTACGGCAACCAATGCTACTCCCCACGAGAGGATGTTCTCATCCCCTCGGAAGTCTTCCTCGGGGATATCTTTACCAGCTTGGTTGACGTACCCAGGACCCGTCCTCCTGCGGCGACATGTAAGGGCCCGCAAGTCCGACCCCTTGGTCGAACAGGTCCACCTCCTCCACGCCAACCCTCAGTATGCCTATGTGGCATACCCTGACGGGCGAGAGGACACGGTCTCGATTCGAGACCTGGCGCCTGCAGGGGTCGTAGCAACTCCTGTCGCTCCCAAACCCCCAGTAACAAATCCATTATCTCTCATTTCTTCCCCGGACACGGCGCGGGCAGCATCGGGACCAGTGCTTAACAATTTTCCTCCAATGCACAGCTTGCCTGAGCCCCGAAGATGGTCGCCACCGCAGGGCGTGTCAGGATCCCCTGCACTACCGTCTCATCAGGGTCAACCGGCCTGTGAGTCCGTGGAAGAACAGCTGGACGCCGTTTGGGGAGAACGCCACTGCAAGTGCCTACTCCGGTGTCACCGCTGGTATTGAGGAGGTCACAACGACGGTGCGGTCCCCCTGACTGTCTGAACTTATAGACTGCTGACACTATATTCTGGTTTTTTTGTACCCCGCCGGCCTTTGTTCTCAAAGGAGGGGTGAATGTGGTGAACCATCGTTGGTTCCCACTGGATAGTGCTGAGCCAGGGGCTGGCCAGGACTACAAGGATGTACATATGTTACTGTTGGGTTGTGCTATTGTTGCTGTTGGGTTAGGGTGGGGTTGTTACACCTGTGTTTGTTACTGTTGTGGCACATCCCAGTCGGGCTCCGCCTCCTGGGAGAGGTATAAGAGTCCCTGCTCTGGCCGGGACCCCTTCAGTCTGGGATAGTGTACATAAGTTCTGATAGCTTCATTAATAGTTAATAAAAGCCTTCATTTACTGAAGCTTCGAGCCTCGTGTCTAAATTGATGTGCATCACTCACACAAGTGGTTAAGGTCAGAATCCATTTGCAAATGTCACATCCTAATCATTCAACGACTGTCCTCAATGTTCCCTTGTTCACCACAACCCATTTTATTTCCATTTCTAGGGGAGCTGATGACCTAGTGGCATTATTGCTATACTATTAATCCAGAAACTCAACTAATATTCTGGGGATCCGGGCTCGAATCCCAGTGGATTGGCGGAATTTGAATTTGAATTCAATAACAAAAAATCTGGAGTTAAGAATCTACTGATGATCATTAAACCATTGTCGGAAAAACCCATTTGGTCCTTTAGGGAAGGAAATCCGCCGTCCTTACCTGGTCTGGCCTACATGTGACTCCAGAGCCACAGCAATGTGATTGACTCTCAAATGCCCTCCATGGGCAATAAATGCTGGCCAGCCAGTGACGCCCATGCCCCACAAATGAATAAAACATTCCTTATTCATCACAAGTCATACTGTAGCTTCATCTCTATCCCCCACACTGCTATAAGGCCTCACCCACACCTCACAGCTTTCACACACTGCCGGCCCATCCACCAAGACAGCCACATCACCCAAACACTCTGCACCGCACTCACTGACACACTTCCATCTCGCTTACAAGACAGCGGTTGACCATCATGTATGCCTGCATGTCCTATCACCATGGTGTTCATCACTGGAGCAGTGCTGGCACTGCAGCTTCCCCTCAGGAATGTCCTGGGGTGCTGGCCGGGATTTTCTGGTCAAGTATCTGGGCTGGATATTGAATTCCCAATCATCTATCTCATGGGAAAGAGTGCGAGCAGTGAGCCACACCTAACACCATTTGAAATGCTCTTTAGAAGTCAACCTTAAGTGTAGCATTCAACAGGTCCAGTACTCCCAGACTGCAGTGTGAACCAGCTATTTATGGCAGTTTAAGGCATTTGTAACTGGCAGAGAGGTAAACTTTCTTGGATGTGACAGGCGCTTTGTCATTTTATTACAGAGATGCTGATGCAAACTCCAAAGCTCATACAGTTTTACTCAGAAATGGATCAGTACGTATCGCAATTTCATTGTTACGCCCAACTGTACTCCTTCATCCATCTCTCGAGGACAGACAGCAGTATCAGTAATAGACAACCAGAAAAAATGCTTCTACCAGCATTGGATGACAATGTAGACTGATGGTGCAAATCTGGAAGAATGTAATCTTGCTGCTAAGTGAGATTGAGCAATTTCCACTTGCATTTGCTGTCTGCTTTGCATGTATCAGATGTGCACTGGCAGGGTCATTTGATATCGTCAATGTGTGTAGTGTCAAGACTGACAAGGTTTATAAAATCAGACAACCGTTGTTAATTACAATGCAATGTGTGAAACATCTGGGAACATGTGTGCTCACTGAGGCATGTTCAAGGAGGCACCAGTACATTGCACTGGTATACAGTGCAAAATTCACTGTCTAATTCACTCGAAGAAATGCAAATGAAGTGGAACACATGGAGACTGACTTTAGGAGCAACAATTGAAAGGAATGTTGGTATTTTATCCCACAGTGGGTGGCACAGTGGCACAGTGGCACAGTGGCGAGCACTGCTGCCTCACAGCACCAGGGACACGGGCTTGATTCCCAACTTGGGTCACTGTCTGTGTGGAATTTGCACGTTCACCCCGTGTCTGTGTGGGTTTCCTCTGGGTGCTCCGATTTCCTCCCACAGTCTGAAAGGCGTGTTGGTTAGGTGCATTGACCCAAACAAGTGCTGGAGTGTGGCAACTAGGGGAATTTCACAGTGACTTCATTGCAATGTTAATGTCAGCCTTACTTGTGACTAATAAATAAATGTTAGCACTACTGCCTGACAGCGCCAGGGACCCCAGTTCAATTGCTGCGACTGTCTGTGTGGAATTTGCACATTCTCCCCATGTCTGCGTGGGTTTCCTCTGGGTGCTCCGGTTTCCTCCCACAGTCCAAAGATGTGCAGGCTAAGTGGATTGGCCATGCTAAATTGCCCCTTAGCATCCAGGGATGGGGGATCAGCGGGTAAATACGTAGGATTACGCGGATAGGCTCTGAATAAGATGAGTCAGAGCAGACTCAATGGGCCAAATGGCCTGTCTCTTCACTGGAAGGATTCTATGTTCATTTCCCAAGCAGTATTGGTTTCAAAATGGCAGGGTTATTGGGGATGATCAGAGGACTAAATGAGAGCTTTATCAGAGAGATGACACAGACACAATGGGTTGAATGGCCTCCTCGCATGCTGTAAGGTGCTATGTTTTGATGATGATATGGGAAACTCATTTCTTTCATCTCTTCCAATCAGATAGATACGCAGTTCAATAAATATTGAAGCACTGATGTCAAGCAGCTATTGCAACAAAATTACGCCAGTAAACAGCTTGCCGTGTGCTCAAGCTGCACTCGTTATTACCATATATAGCAGCAACTAACAATTAACAATTGTGTAACAATTAGTCATGCTTTGAAAGACTAGAAGAAATAAACATACACAATCATGTCTCCGATAATGATGGGATTGTCTGATTGTGTAGGTGGGATGTGTAATTGAGTGATTGTAAGGTTTACTAATAAGGACAACCCAAATTAATTGAACACCAACAAATGGAATTTGATGATATTGCTCATTCTTTGCACACAAAATGGATTGTAATTCATTTTAAGTTATTTCATTTTTCAAATTAAACGTGATGGGATGTGGGGCACTGGTTGGGCCATTTGTTGCTCTGTCTCGCTTGTCTGGCCAGCATTTATTGCCCATCCCTAGTTGCCTGGGGGCAGTTGAGAGTCAACTACATTGCTGTGGATCTGGAGTCACAGGTAGGTCAGACCAGGTCAGGATGGCAGATTTCCTTCCCAAGAGGACATTCGTGAACCTGATGGGTTTTTACAACAATTAATGAACGGAATCATTGTCAATATTAGAAACATAGAAACCCGACAGTGCAGAAGGAGGCCATTCGGCCCATCGACTCTGCATTGACAACAATCCTACCTAGGCCCTGTTCCCGTAGCCCCACATATTTACCCCATTAATCCCTCTAACCTATGCATCCCGGGACACAAAGGGGCAAATAAGCATGGCCAATGCGCCTAACCCGCACACCTTTTGACAGAGGCAGGAAACCGGAGCTCCCGGAGGAAACTCACGCAGACACGGGGAGAATGTGCAACCTCCATACAGACAGTGACCCAAGCCGAGAATTGAACCCAGGTCTCTGGAGCTGTGGGGCAGCAGTGCTAACCACTGTGCCACCATGCTGCTCTATTACTGAGAATTATTATTCTGTTACTAAGAATTAAAATTCCATCAGCAGCCATGCTGGGATTTGAACACCTGTGCTCCGAGAGAATTAACCTGGGCCTTTAAATTACTAGTTCAGTGGTTAACACAATGCCATCATCTCACCCCATTGGCTCCTTTTCACCACTTGTCTCAACCATGTCTGTACTACAAGGTGATCTGTTTTTTTAAGTTTATTTATTAGTGTCACAAGTAGGCTTACATTAACACTGCAATGAAGTTACTGTGAAAATCCCCGAGTCGCCACACTCCGGTGTTCATGTACACTGAGTGAGAATTTAGCATGGCCAATGCACCTAACCAGCATTTCTCTTACACTGTGGGAGGAAAACGGAGCCTTCGGTGGAAACCCACGCAGACATGGGGAGAACATGCAGACTCTGCACAGACAGTGACACAAGCCAGAAATTGAAGCTGGATCCCTGGCACAACTGTGCTGCACTACCTGGCAGTAAATCAAGCCAGAATTGCCCCCAATTAAGGAAATCAAAGTTGTTATTTTTGGTCCCATTGAAAGCTGTGCACCTTGTTGTCCTCCTTGGCTACTTGCTCATTTTCAATGACAAATCCCAAAACCTCTTCACGGTGTTCCCCTTTGAAATCTTTTGTCCCTTTTTATTCTTCCTTCTCATACCTTCTTGTTCACTGATCTTTTTTGCAATCTCCTTTTCCTCCACCAGGTCTGTATTGAACTGTTTTGGTACATTGGGATGTACACACACAAACACACACACAAATTTCCATCACATCCTCTTTCTTAATGTCGACAAACTCAATCTTCTCAGTCCGCCGCAATCCTGTAGTACAACCACCCAGGTCTTTTTCCACCGTGAATACCGAGGTAAAGTATTCATTAAGCACCTCCACTCACATTGTTTGTACCTTTAAGACTTGATTAGTTGTAAGGATTTGCATTCCAACCATTATTCTGTAAATTGAGTTTGTGTCTTTATATGCCCTGTTTGTGAACAGAATTCCCACTCACCTGAAGAAGGAGCTTAAGGCTCCGAAACCTTGTGGCATTTGCTACCAAATAAATCTGTTGGACTTGGTGTTGTTAAACTTCTTACTGTCCAGTTCTGGTCGCCACACTACCAGAAGGACGTGGAGGCTTTGGAGAGAGTGCAGAGGAGGTTTACCAGGATGTTACCTGGTATGGAGGGGCTTAGTTATGAGGGGAGATTGGGTAAACAGGGGTTGTTCTCACTGGAAAGACGGACGATGAGGGGTGACCTAATAGAGGTGTATAAAATTATGAAAGGCATAGATAGGGTGAACGGTGGGAAGCTTTTTCCCAGATCGGTGGTGACGTTCACAAGGGGTCATAGGTTCAAGGTGGGGGGGGAGGTTTAACACGGATATCAGAAGGACGTATTTTACACAGAGGGTGGTGGGGGCCTGGAATGCGCTGCCAGGCAAGGTGGTGGAGGCGGGCGCAGGATACTGTTTTTACCCCAGTCCAACGCCGGCATCTCCACATCTTGAAATGTTTTGCCACCTTCTCTGGAACTCATTCCACCTCTCCACCCCACCCTCCCTCCACTCCCCAACTTTAAAAGCCTTTTCAAAACCCATCTTTTTGATATGAAATGTATGTGCAAGAAAGCAAAGTGTCTGAATGGAGTTTGCACATTCTCCCCGAGTCTGCGTGGGTTTCCTCCAGGTGCTGTGGTTTCCTCCCACAGCGCAAAGATGCGCGGGTTAGATGGATAAGTCATGCTCAATTGCTACTTAGTGACCCAAGATCTGTAGGTTGTGATTAGCGACTTAAATATGTGGAGTGATGGGAAAGGGCCTGGGGGGGATTCTCAGTCAGAGAGTTGGTGCAGACTCAATACGCTCAATGGCCTCTTTCTGCACTATGGAAATTCCCTGAGTGTGTGTGGATGTGAGAGAGATGCAAACCTGTTTGTGAATATGAGAGAGAAAGATGTGGCTCAGTATATGAATGAGAGAGAGATTGACTGTGTCAATGTGAGAGAGAGAGACATGAGCGTGAGTGATCTTGAGAGAGAGAGTCTGTGTGAATGTGAGAGAGGGGGGAAGTGAGTTTGGCTGTGAATGTGAGAGAGAGAGAAGTGAGCGTGTGTGTGAATGTGTGAAAGAGAGAAGTGAGTGAGTGAATCTGTGAGATGAAAAGGGAGCGAGAGTGAGAAAGTGTGAGAGAGATAAATGAGCATGCGTGTGAATGTGAGCGAGAGAGAACAAAGAACAAAGAACAATAAAGCACAGGAACAGGCCCTTCGGCCCACCAAGCCCGCGCCGCTCCCTGGTACAAACTAGACCATTCTTTTGTATCCCTCCATTCCCACTCCATTCATATGGCTGTCTAGATAAGTCTTAAACGTTCCCAGTGTGTCCGCCTCCACCACCTTGCCTGGCAGCGCATTCCAGGCCCCCACCACCCTCTGTGTAAAATACGTCCTTCTGATATCCGTGTTAAACCTCCCCCCCCTCACCTTGAACCTATGACCCCTCGTGAACGTCACCACCGACCTGGGAAAAAGCTTCCCACTGTTCACCCTATCGATGCCTTTCATAATTTTATACACCTCTATTAGGTCACCCCTCATCCTCCGTCTTTCCAGTGAGAACAACCCCAGTTTACCCAATCTCTCCTCATAACTAAGCCCTTCCATACCAGGCAACATCCTGGTAAACCTCCTCTGCACTCTCTCTAAAGCCTCCACGTCCTTCTGGTAGTGTGGCGACCAGAACTGGGCGCAGGATTCTAAATGCGGCCGAACCAACTTTCTATGCAACTGCAACATCAGACCCCAACTTTTATACTCTATGCCCTGTCCTATAAAGGCAAGCATGCCATATGCCTTATTCACTACCTTCTCCACCTGTGACGTCACCTTCAAGGATCTGTGGACTTGCACACCCAGGTCCCTCTGCGTATCTACACCCTTTATGGTTCTGCCATTTATCATATAGCTCCTCCCTACATTAGTTCTACCAAAATGCATCATTTTGCATTTATCAGGATTGAACTCCATCTGCCATTTCTTTGCCCAAATTTCCAGCCTATCTATATCCTTCTGTAGCCTCTGACAATGTTCCTCACTATCTGCAAGTCCAGACATTTTCGTGTTGTCTGCAAACCTACTGATCACCCCAGTTACACCTTCTTCCAGATCGTTTATATAAATCACGAACAGCAGAGATCCCAATACAGAGCCCTGCGGAACACCACTAGCCACAGGCAACCAGCCGGAAAAAGACCCTTCCACTACCAGCCTCTGTCTTCTGTGACGAAGCCAGTTCTCCACCAACTAGCCACTTCCCCCTTTATCCCACGATAAAGAAGTCAGAGTGTGTGTGAATATGTGAGAGAGAGAAGCGAGAGTGTGTGCAAATGTGTGGGAGAAGTGAGAGCGTGAGAGAATGTGAGAGAGAGGAAAGTGAGAGAGTGTGTGAATGTGAGAGAGAGAAGTGAGTGTGGGAATGAGAGACAGAGAGAAGGCAGAGTGTGTGTGAATTTGTGAGAGAGAGAAGATAGAGTGGGTGTGCAGGTGAGAGAGAGAGAAGTGAGAGGGTGTGTGAATGTGAGAGAGAGAGAAGTGAGAGCGTGAGTGAATGTGAGAGAGAGGGAAGTGAGAGAGTGTGTGATGTGAGAGAGAGAAGTGAGTGTGGGAATGAGAGACAGAGAGAAGGGAGAGTGTGTGTGAATTTGTGAGAGAGAGAGAGAAGTGAGAGGGTGTGTGAATGTGAGAGAGAGAGAAGGGAGCGTGTGTGTGAATGTGAGAGAGAAGTGAGAGTGTGTGTGAATGTGAGAGAGAGAGAAGTGAAAGTGTGTGAATGTGTGAGAGAAGTGAGCGTGTGTGTGAATGTGTGAGAGAAGTGAGAGTGTGAGTGAATGTGTGAGAGAAGTGAGAGTGTGTGAATGTGAGAGAGAGAGAAGTGAGAATGTGTGAGAGGGAAAAGTGAGAGTGTGTGAATGTGTGAGAGAGAGAAGTGAGAGTGTGTGAATGTGTGTGAGAGAGAAGTGAGTGTGTGTGAATGTGAGAGAGAGAGAAGTGAGAGTGTGTGTGAATGTGAGAGACAGAGAGAAGTGAGAGTGTGTGTGAATGTGGGAGAGAGAAGTGAGAGTGTGTGTGAATGTGAGAGAGAGAGAAGTGAGAGTGTGTGTGAATGTGAGAGACAGAGAGAAGTGAGAGTGTGTGTGAATGTGAGAGAGAGAGAAGTGAGAGTGTGTGTGAATGTGTGAGAGAGAAGTGAGAGTGTGTGTGAATGTGAGAGAGAGAGAAGTGAGAGTGTGTGTGAATGTGAGAGACAGAGAGAAGTGAGCGTGTGTGTGAGTGTGAGAGAGAGAGAAGTGAGAGTGTGTGTGTGAATGTGTGAGAGAGAGAAGTGAGAGTGTGTGTGAATGTGAGAGAGAGAGAGAAGTGAGAGTGTGTGTGAATGTGAGAGAGAAGTGAGAGTGTGTGTGAATGTGAGAGAGAGAGAGAAGTGAGAGTGTGTGTGAATGTGAGAGAGAAGTGAGAGTGTGTGTGAATGTGAGAGAGAGAGAGAAGTGAGAGTGTGTGTGAATGTGAGAGGGAGAGAACTGAGAGTGTGTGAATGTGAGGGAGAGAGAAGTTAGAGTGTGTGTGAATGTGAGAGAGAGAGAAGTGAGAATGTGTGTGAATGTGAGAGAGAGAGAGAACTGAGAGTATGTGAGAGAGAGAGAAGTGAGAGTGTGCGTGAATGTGAGAGAGAGAGAGGTGAGAGTGCGTGTGAATGTGAGAGAGAAGTGAGCGTGTGTGTAAATGTGAGAGAGAGAGAAGTGAGAGTGTGTGAATGTGTGAGAGAGAGAACTGAGAGTGTGTGAGAATGTGAGGGAGAGAGAAGTGAGAGTGTGTGTGAATGTGAGAGAGAGAGAAGTGAGAGTGTGTGGGAATGTGAGGGAGAGAGAAGTGAGAGTGTGTGTGAATGTGAGGGAGAGAGAAGTGAGAGTGTGTGTGAATGTGAGAGAGAGAGAAGTGAGAGTGTGTGAATGTGTGTGAGAGAGAGAAGTGAGAGTGTGTGTGAATGTGAGAGAGCAGTGAGAGTGTGTGTGAATGTGTGAGAGAGAGAGAACTGAGAGTGTGTGAATGTGAGAGAGAGAGAGAAGTGAGAGTGTGTGTGAATGTGTGAGAGAGAGAGAACTGATAGTGTGTGAAAGTGAGAGTGAGAGAAGTGAGAGTGTGTGTGAATGTGTGAGAGAGAGAGAACTGAGAGTGTGTGAATGTGAGAGAGAGAGAAGTGAGAGTGTGTGTGAATGTGTGAGAGAGAGAAGTGAGAGTGTGTGTGAAGGTGAGAGAGAGAGAAGTGAGAGTGTGTGTGAATCTGAGAGAGAGAGAACTGAGAGTGTGTGCATGTGAGGGAGAGAGAAGTGAGAGTGCGTGTGAATGTGAGAGAGAGAAGTGAGAGTGTGTGTGAATGTGTGAGAGAGAGAGAACTGAGAGTGTGTGAATGAGAGAGAGAGAAGTGAGAGTGTGTGTGAATGTGAGAGAGAGAGAAGTGAGAGTGTGTGTGAATGTGTCAGATGGTGAGAGAGAGAAGTGAGAGTGTGTGTGAATGTGTGAGAGAGAGAGAAGAGAGAGTGCGTGTGAATGTGAGAAAGAAAGAGAGAAGTGAGAGTGTGTGTGAATGTGTGAGAGAGAGAACTGAGAGTGTGCGAATGTGAGAGAGAGAAGTGAGAGTGTGTGTGAATGTGAGAGAGAGAGAGAAGTGATAGTGTGTGAATGTGAGAGAGAGAGAAGTGAGAGTGTGTGTGAATGTGAGAGAGAGAGAGAAGTGAGAGTGTGTGAATGTGTGAGAGAGAGGAGTGAGTGTGTGTGTGAATGTGAGAGAGAGAGAGCGAAGTGAGAATGTGTGAATGTGTGAGAGAGAGAAGTGAGAGTGTGTGTGAATGTGAGAGAGAGAGAGAGAAGTGAGAGTGTGTGAATGTGTGAGAGAGAGAAGTGAGCGTGTGTGTGAATGTGTGAGAGAGAGAAGTGAGAGTGTGTGTGAATGTGAGAGGGAGAGAAGTGAGAGTGTGTGAATGTTTGTGAGAGAGACAAGTGAGCATTTGTGTCAATGTGAGAGAGAGAGACGAGAGTGTGTGTGAATGTGTGAGACGGAAGAGAGACTGTGTGAATGTGAGAGAGAGAGAGAAGTGATAGTGTGTGTGAATGTGAGCGAGAGAGAAGTGAGAGGGTGTGTGAATGTGTGAGAGAGAGAAGTGAGTGTGTGTGTGAATGCGAGAGAGAGAAGCGAGAGTGTGTGTGAGTGTGAGAGAGAGAGAAGTGAGAGTGCGTGTGAATGTGAGAGAGAGAGAAGTGAGTGTGTGCGAGAAAGAAGGGAGAGTGTGTGTGAATGTGAGAGAGAGAGAAGTGAGTGTGTGTAAATGTGAGAGAGAGAGAAGTGAGTGTGTGTGAATGTGAGAGAGAGAAGTGAGCGTGTGTGTGAATGTGAGAGAGAGAGAAGTGAGTGCGTGTGTGAATGTGTGCGAGAAAGAAGTGAGTGTGTGTGAATGTGAGAGAGAGAGAAGTGAGTGTGTGTGAATATGTGAGAGAGAGAGAAGTGAGAGTGTGTGAATGTGAGGGAGAGAGAAGTGAGAGTGTGTGTGAGTGTGAGAGAGAGAGAAGTGAGAGTGTGTGAATGTGAGGGAGAGAGAAGTGAGAGTGTGTGAATGTGAGAGAGAAGTGAGAGTGTGTGTGAGTGTGTGAGAGAGAGAAGTGAGAGTGTGTGTGAATGTGAGAGAGAGAGAAGTGAGAGTGTGTGAATGTGAGGGAGAGAGAAGTGAGAGTGTGTGTGAATGTGTGAGAGAGAGAGAGATGTGAGAGTGTGTGTGAATGTGAGAGAGAGAGAAGTGAGAGTGTGTGTGAATGTGAGAGAGAGAGAAGTGAGAGTGTGTGTGAGTGTGAGGGAGAGAGAAGTGAGAGTGTGTGAATGTGAGGGAGAGAGAAGTGAGAGTGTATGAATGTGAGAGAGAAGTGAGAGTGTGTGTGAGTGTGAGAGAGAGAGAAGTGAGAGTGTGTGTGAATGTGAGAGAGAGAGAAGTGAGAGTGTGTGAATGTGAGGGAGAGAGAAGTGAGAGTGTGTGTGCATGAGTGAGAGAGGGAAGTGAGAGTGTGTGTGAATGTGAGAGAGACAGAAGTGAAAGTGTGTGTGAATGTGTGAGAGAGAGGAGTGAGAATGTGTGAATGTGAGAGTGAGAAGTGAGTGTGTGTGTGAATATGAGAGTGAGAGAGAAGTGAGAATGTGTGAATGTGTGAGAGAGAGAAGTGAGAGTGTGTGTGAATGTGAGAGAGAGAGAGAAGTGAGAGTGTGTGAATGTGTGAGAGAGAGAAGTGAGTGTGTGTGAATGTGAGAGAGAGAGAGACGTGAGAGTGTGTGTGAATGTGAGAGGGAGAGAAGTGAGCGTGTGTGTGAATGTGTGAGAGAGAGAAGTGAGAGTGTGTGTGAATGTGAGAGGGAGAGAAGTGAGAGTGTGTGAATGTTAGTGAGAGGGAGAAGTGAGCATTTGTGTCAATGTGAGAGAGAGAGACGAGAGTGTGTGTGAATGTGTGAGACGGAAGACAGACTGTGTGAAGGTGAGAGAGAGAGAGAAGTGATAGTGTGTGTGAATGTGAGAGAGAGGGAAGTGAGAGTGTGTGTGAATGTGTGAGAGAGAGAAGTGAGCGCGTGTGTGAATGTGTGAGAGAGAGAAGTGAGTGTGTGTGTGAATGCGAGAGAGAGAAGTGAGAGTGTGTGTGAATGTGAGAGAGAGAGAAGTGAGAGTGCATGTGAATGTGAGAGAGAGAGAAGGGAGTGTGTGTGTGAATGTGTGCGAGAAAGAAGGGAGAGTGTGTGTGAATGTGAGAGAGAGAGAAGTGAGTGTGTGTCAATGTGAGAGAGAGAGAAGTGAGTGTGTGTGAATGTGAGAGAGAGAAGTGAGCGTGTGTGTGAATGTGAGAGAGAGAGAAGTGAGTGTGTGTGTGAATGTGTGCGAGAAAGAAGTGAGAGTGTGTGTGAATGTGTGAGAGAGAGAGAAGTGAGAGTGTGTGAATGTGAGGGAGAGAGAAGTGAGAGTGTGTGTGAGTGTGAGAGAGAGAGAAGTGAGCGTGTGTGAATGTGAGGGAGAGAGAAGTGAGAGTGTGTGAATGTGAGAGAGAAGTGAGAGTGTGTGTGAGTGTGAGAGAGAGAGAAGTGAGAGTGTGTGAATGTTTGAGAGAGAGAAGTGAGTGTGTGTGTGAATGTGAGAGAGAGAGAGAAGTGAGAATGTGTGAATGTGTGAGAGAGAGAAGTGAGAGTGTGTGTGAATGTGAGAGAGAGATGTGAGAGTGTGTGAATGTGTGAGAGAGAGAAGTGAGTGTGTGTGAAAGTGAGAGAGAGAAGTGAGAGTGTGTGTGAATGAGAGAGAGAGAGAAGTGAGCGTGTGTGTGAATGTGTGAGAGAGAGAAGTGAGAGTGTGTGTGAATGTGAGAGGGAGAGAAGTGAGAGTGTGTGAATGTTTGTGGGAGAGAGAAGTGAGCATTTGTGTCAATGTGAGAGAGAGAGACGAGAGTGTCTGTGAATGTGTGAGACGGAAGAGAGACTGTGTGAATGTGAGAGAGAGAGAGAAGTGATAGTGTGTGTGAATATGAGAGAGAGGGAAGTGAGAGTGTGTGTGAATGTGTGAGAGAGAGAAGTGAGCGTGTGTGTGAATGTGTGAGAGAGAGAAGTGAGTGTGTGTGTGTGAATGCGAGAGAGAGAAGTGAGAGTGTGTGTGAATGAGGGAGAGAGAGAAGTGAGAGTGCGTGTGAATGTGAGAGAGAGAGAAGTGAGTGTGTGTGTGAATGTGTGCGAGAAAGAAGGGAGAGTGTGTGTGAATGTGAGAGAGAGAGAAGTGAGTGTGTGTCAATGTGAGAGAGAGAGAAGTGAGTGTGTGTGAATGTGAGAGAGAGAAGTGAGCGTGTGTGTGAATGTGAGAGAGAGAGAGTGAGTGTGTGTGTGAATGTGAGAGAGAAGTGAGAGTGTGCGTGAGTGTGTGAGAGAGAGAAGTGAGAGTGTGTGTGAATGTGAGAGAGAGAGAAGTGAGAGTGTGTGAATGTGAGGGAGAGAGAAGTGAGAGTGTATGTGAATGTGTGAGAGAGGGAAGTGAGAGTGTGTGTGAATGTGAGAGAGAGAGAAGTGAGAGTGTGTGTGAATGTGTGAGAGAGAGGACTGCGAATGTCTGTGAATGTGTGAGAGAGAGAAGTGAGAGTGTGTGTGAATGTGAGAGAGAGAGAGGAGTGAGAGTGTGTGTGAATGTTAGAGAGAGAGAGAAGTGAGAGTGTGTGAATGTGTGAGAGAGAAGTGAGAGTGTGTGGGAATGTGAAAGAGAGAGAGATAAGTGAGAGTGTGTGTGAATGTGAGAGAGGGAGAGAAGTGAGAGTGTGTGAATGTGTGTGAGAGAGAAGTGAGAGTGTGTGTGAATGTTAGAGATGGAGAGAAGTGAGAGTTTGTGAATGTGTGTGAGAGAAGTGAGATTGCGTGTGAATGTGGAGGGAGAGAAGTGAGAGTGTGTGTGAATGTGTGAGAGAGAGAAGTGAGAGAGTGTGTGAATGTGTGAGAGAGAGAAGTGAGAGTGTGTCTGAATGTGAGAGAGAAGTGAGAGAGCGTGTGAATGTGTGAGAGAGGGAAGTGAGAGTGTGTGTGAATGTCTGAGAGAGACAAGTGAGAGTGTGTGTGAATGTGAGAGAGAAGTGAGAGTGTGTGTGCATGTGAGAGAGGGAGAGAAGTGAGAGTGTGTGAATGTGTGAGAGAGGGAAGTGAGAGTGTGTGTGAATGTGAGAGAGAAGTGAGGGTGTGTGTAAATGTGTGAGAGAGAGAACTGAGAGTGCGTGTGAATGTCTGAGAAAGAGAAGTGAGAGTGTGTGTGAATGAGAGAGAGTAGTGAGAGTGTGTGTGAATGTGAGAGAGAGAGAAGTGAGAGTGTGTGTGAATGTGAGAGACAGAGAGAAGTGAGCGTGTGTGTGAGTGTGAGAGAGAGAGAAGTGAGAGTGTGTGTGTGAATGTGTGAGAGAGAGAAGTGAGAGTGTGTGTGAATGTGAGAGAGAGAGAGAAGTGAGAGTGTGTGTGAATGTGAGAGAGAAGTGAGAGTGTGTGTGAATGTGAGAGAGAGAGAGAAGTGAGAGTGTGTGTGAATGTGAGAGAGAAGTGAGAGTGTGTGTGAATGTGAGAGAGAGAGAGAAGTGAGAGTGTGTGTGAATGTGAGAGGGAGAGAACTGAGAGTGTGTGAATGTGAGGGAGAGAGAAGTTAGAGTGTGTGTGAATGTGAGAGAGAGAGAAGTGAGAATGTGTGTGAATGTGAGAGAGAGAGAGAACTGAGAGTATGTGAGAGAGAGAGAAGTGAGAGTGTGCGTGAATGTGAGAGAGAGAGAGGTGAGAGTGCGTGTGAATGTGAGAGAGAAGTGAGCGTGTGTGTAAATGTGAGAGAGAGAGAAGTGAGAGTGTGTGAATGTGTGAGAGAGAGAACTGAGAGTGTGTGAGAATGTGAGGGAGAGAGAAGTGAGAGTGTGTGTGAATGTGAGAGAGAGAGAAGTGAGAGTGTGTGGGAATGTGAGGGAGAGAGAAGTGAGAGTGTGTGTGAATGTGAGGGAGAGAGAAGTGAGAGTGTGTGTGAATGTGAGAGAGAGAGAAGTGAGAGTGTGTGAATGTGTGTGAGAGAGAGAAGTGAGAGTGTGTGTGAATGTGAGAGAGCAGTGAGAGTGTGTGTGAATGTGTGAGAGAGAGAGAAACTGAGAGTGTGTGAATGTGAGAGAGAGAGAGAAGTGAGAGTGTGTGTGAATGTGTGAGAGAGAGAGAACTGATAGTGTGTGAAAGTGAGAGTGAGAGAAGTGAGAGTGTGTGTGAATGTGTGAGAGAGAGAGAACTGAGAGTGTGTGAATGTGAGAGAGAGAGAAGTGAGAGTGTGTGAATGTGTGAGAGAGAGAAGTGAGAGTGTGTGTGAAGGTGAGAGAGAGAGAAGTGAGAGTGTGTGTGAATCTGAGAGAGAGAGAACTGAGAGTGTGTGCATGTGAGGGAGAGAGAAGTGAGAGTGCGTGTGAATGTGAGAGAGAGAAGTGAGAGTGTGTGTGAATGTGTGAGAGAGAGAGAACTGAGAGTGTGTGAATGAGAGAGAGAGAAGTGAGAGTGTGTGTGAATGTGAGAGAGAGAGAAGTGAGAGTGTGTGTGAATGTGTCAGATGGTGAGAGAGAGAAGTGAGAGTGTGTGTGAATGTGTGAGAGAGAGAGAGAGAGAGTGCGTGTGAATGTGAGAAAGAAAGAGAGAAGTGAGAGTGTGTGTGAATGTGTGAGAGAGAGAACTGAGAGTGTGCGAATGTGAGAGAGAGAAGTGAGAGTGTGTGTGAATGTGAGAGAGAGAGAGAAGTGATAGTGTGTGAATGTGAGAGGAGAGAGAAGTGAGAGTGTGTGTGAATGTGAGAGAGAGAGAGAAGTGAGAGTGTGTGAATGTGTGAGAGAGAGGAGTGAGTGTGTGTGTGAATGTGAGAGAGAGAGAGCGAAGTGAGAATGTGTGAATGTGTGAGAGAGAGAAGTGAGAGTGTGTGTGAATGTGAGAGAGAGAGAGAGAAGTGAGAGTGTGTGAATGTGTGAGAGAGAGAAGTGAGCGTGTGTGTGAATGTGTGAGAGAGAGAGTGAGAGTGTGTGTGAATGTGAGAGGGAGAGAAGTGAGAGTGTGTGAATGTTTGTGAGAGAGACAAGTGAGCATTTGTGTCAATGTGAGAGAGAGAGACGAGAGTGTGTG